>NC_081552.1:209464905-209674779 GCF_963082655.1 Stomoxys calcitrans
AAAAGATTACGAATCTGGCATACCAAATCAGGTCGAAGTATAGGAGGCCACCCCACCCCCCAAAATGACCATATCAGCCAATCAAGATTATTTGGGACTCGGTTTGTTTTCTCGAAATTTTCACAGATTATGTGGGTTGGTCTGGACGGAAACCAGGGCTATAAAATTTTTCGATATCGGTAAGGGGGTGCCCCAAAAACACCACCCAAAATCAAAAAACCGATCGGAACAATATGGGTATCAGACGAAAGGTATTGAAGAGTAGAATACGAATATGGTATTAAAATGTGAGTCTAAATACCCAGCGGGCCACCCCAACCCAAAAACTCTCCCAAAGAGACATATTGGACGTTCATGTCAATATGGGACTCAAATGAAAGGTATTCGGGAGTAGGTTATGAATAAGGAAATAAACGTGATTCCTATATTTAAGGAAAAGAGTACCAGACCCAGCCCCAAAACGTACTCCAATCCGTACATATTTATCGACCATGACAATTTTGGGCTTCGCTGCTAGGTATTTGGGAGTAGAGCACACATTTGACATCCATATTTGGGTAGAATGTCTGAGGTACCATCCCATTTCCAAAAATCACTTCTAGTCAATGGAAACAGGACTTTTTTTTACCGACTATGGTAATATGGGGCTCATATAAAAAGAATTTAAGAGTATAGCACGCAGCAAATATTCACTTTAAGGGTCAAATGTCTGGTTGGCCACCTCACTCCTTATTATATACCCCAAACCGGATATATTAACCCACTACAATATAGGATTCCAAAGAAAGGTATAAAGGAGTAGAGCAAAAATTTCATTAAAGAACAGGGCCCAACTTCTCATATATCAAAGAGTCCTGTCCGATTGAAGTTTCAGCTCAATGATAAAGGACCTGCATGGCATAGTACCTCACAAATGTCGCCAATATTAGGAGGAGATAACAAATTATGAATTCGGACGTTTAACATCATTGGCGGACTTGCTTACCTCGGGGCTCCAATGACACGAATGCGATATCCATATTCGGGGCGAAAACAGAAACAGGACTTATATATCGACCATTGCAATATAGGGCTCAAATAAAAGGTATACGAGTGTTAAGAAGGCGCTGCGAAGCGGAACCGGGCACGCTTCGCCTAGTTATACCCACCACCATAGGATGGGGCTATACTAACCTAGTCATTCCGTTTGTAACACCTCGAAATATTGATCTAGGACCCCATAAACTATCTATATATTCCTGACCGTCTCGACATTCTGAGTCGATCTAGCCATATCCGTCCGTCCGTCTGTCGAAATCACGATAGCGATCGAACGCGTAAAGCAAGACGCTTGAAATTTTGCACAGATACTTAACATTTGTCCGATTTGACTCAATTTTTGCACCTGGTGTTCTGTTATGAATTCCAATAACTGTGTCAAGTAAGGTCCAAATCGGTCAAGAACTTTGTATAGCTCCCATATAAACCGATTTCCCGATTTGACTTCTTGAGCCCCTTGAAGCCAAAATTTTTGTCTGATTTGGCTGAAATTTTGCACATGGTGTATTGTTATGACTTCCAACAACTGTGTCAAGTATGCTCCAAATCGGTAAAGAATCTGGTATATCTGCCATATAAATATATCACCCGAATTAACTTTTTGAACCCCTGGAAAACTCAATTTCATCCGATTTGGCTGACATTTTGCAAATAGTATTCCGTTATGACTTCCACCTTCTGCGTTAAGTACGGTGCAAATCAGTCTATAACCTGATAAAGCTTCCATATAAACCGATCTACCGATATGACTTCACGTAGTGTTCTGTTATGACTTCCAAAAACTGCGCGAAGTACGGTCCAAATCGGTCTATAACCCGATATAGCTTCCATGTAAAGCTGTTTTTAGATTTGACTTCTTGAGCCCTTAAAAGTCCCAATTTATATCCGATTTGGCTGAAATTTGGCCTACATGTCTGTTTTGGTGTAGTTTTGGCAGTGGATAGGCAGTCTGAAACAGCTCTCAGTCCCCAAGGTTCTCAATGTAGACTACCAGACCCACTCTGTCCTCTAGCTTTAATACATCCATGTAGCATGATATTCCAGATGGGAAAACTAGGGTTCTGTCAGTCCAAGACTGTGCCGCTGGCAGCAGTGCCTTACACTCGACCTCAAGTGTCGTGACCTCTTCCCTTCCTTTCAGATTTCCTATCGCCCCCTGGATTATACCGCGATGGTATGAGCTGCTCCCATCGCCCTAAGTCTCATAGCCGCAGTGGCTGCCTCACACTTAATCTGTATGTCAATGGGTCGGATATCTAGAATAGTCTCCAGTGCCTTTGTGGGCGTGGTCCTCATCGCTCCGCCTGTGCCAAGACAACATGTTCTCTGATCCTGTTGTATGGTCCTTATGTTGCACTTTTTCTCCATGGCAGTCCATCAAACTACTGAGCCGTAAGTAAGTATTGGTCTAATCACGCTCCTGTAGAGCCAATGGACTATCCTTGGATTCAGGCCCCATATCGAGCCTATGGCCCGACCTAGACCTTGTCAAACAACGAAAACGTCTTATTGAGGAAACGTGGTGCATTAAATTGGCCCACCTTCGTCTTTCTTGTAAACAGGCATATTTCTGTCTTCTCTGGGTTAACATTGATACCTCTGGGTCTAGCCCAGCAATATGCCATATGGAAGACCCTTTCGTCCCTTCTGCATAGCTCGTTCGGATCTTTACCCCTTAGAAGTATTGGTCTAATCACGCTCCTGTAGAGCCATTGGACTATCCTAGGATTCATGCCCCATTTCGAGCCTACGGCCTGTCTATATAATGACTAACTTCTATGAGCCTTGTCAGTACGCTCCTGAATGTGACACGTCCCATTAAGTTTCCTCTCCAAGATAACTCCTAAGAATTTGTCCTTGTCAGATATCGAAATCGTTTGATTGAGGAAATGTGGTGCGTCAAATTGGCCAACCTTCGTCTTCCTCGTGAACAGTCATATTTCAGTCTTCTCTAGGTTAACATTGGGATCCCTAAGTCTAGCCCATTCATATGTCATATGCAAAACCCATTCGGCACTTCTGCATAGCTGGTTCGGATCCTTACCCCTAAGAAGTATTATAACATTGTTTGCGTAGCAGACGGTTTCAAATCCCTCCTTAGTCGGCATCCGTAGTAGGTCATTTATGGTGGTCACCCAAGGTAATGGTGATAAAATGCGTGCCCTGTGGCACTTTATTCCTTACATTTATGTCATGGGACCCACAATTTATCCACCTGTTCTTTAGCATATTTATCCCGTCTCTATGGACCCGGTCCACCCGGTAATGGTCTAAGGATTGGATCATTGCGTTGGTCCGCACATTGTTAAAAGCCCCCTCGGTCTCAAGGCAAACCGCCAATGTGTACGTCTTGGCATCGAAGGCTTCTTCTATTTTATGCAAAACCTCACGCAGGACCATCTCCACCGACTTTCCCTTGACATAGGCATGCACTTTGTCTTTGAGCAGTTCGCTGGATGTCCTACTCTTTATCATGATATTCACAATACGTTCCATGGTTTTGAGTAGAAAGAACTAAGGCCTTACGGTTCGAAGTTTCTTCGTACTCGGATAATAAATGCCGTTCGTATGCTTTTCAGAACCCAAATCAGCAGATCGGTCTATATAGCAGCTATATCTAAATGTAGTCGGATATTGACCTTATTTGGTTCGAAAATCTGCGCACAACGAATGAACCTCTGTTGTGGACTTAAGACCTATATCGGAATATTGGTTTATGTGACTTCTATCTCTAAATGTGAACCGATATGGACCATATTCGAACAGCATATTGGGGGACAGCACAGTACAACTCACTGTATCCAACCGATAAAAAATGAGTCTGTCGTGGGCTTGAGACCCCTCACCGGTAGATTGGTCTAAAGAGCAGCTATAACCAAATATAGTCCGATTTGACCCGTTAAAGATCTTAATCTGCGTATGAAAAAAAATACAGATTTGTCCCAAATTTCAGCTCAATATCTTCATTTTTAAAGGCTGCAGCGTGATTACAACAGACGGACGCACAGATGGAAAGGCGAACGGTCTGACAGATGGACGAACAGACGGGCAGATACACGGCTCGTCTTACAATTTTATGAAGATGTGTTGCAAACGGGTTGACTAAATGCTTATACGTATGGTGGAGGGAGTGAAAAGAACTTTGCTTTGACTGCTAATGATCGCTCTAGAAACTTCTATTGTTGGTCAATATGTTGTGGTGTTTAGATGTAAAATACAGCCAGATGCTAGTTATAGCTGGCTTCAATCTGCTGTTTAGCAACTGGAATCAAAGTGTTTAGGCAAACCAATGCCTAGTTGAAGGACCATTAAGGATGAGTCCTCCATACCATTTCAAAGTATTTTTTTAAGGTGGCACTTCACGCGCTGACTTTAATTCACAATAACTCCATCTACATGGTCAACACTCACATTTTTATAAGCAAATGAAAGTCTTTGGTTTTCCTAACAAGTTCCTGCACTCATATATAATCGATACACATGCATCAGCAAGAAAACACAATCATTGACAAAATTCTGGTGTTGTCAAAAATTAGGAACGCCTTTGCAGCACGTGTTCATCGACACAGTCCAGCGTTGTGTAGCCATTTCTAATTTAAGTCATAAATATTGATTAATTTTATTCGTTGGAAAAGTTTGAACAGGCAACGGCAAAGTAAAACAAACAAAGGAAACTGAACAAGAAGTTCGAAGTTTCTTTTGAGTTTTATGTACAAAACTTTTTAGAAGTCCTTCAGTCATGGCTGAATTACATTTGTCCGGGCAAAAATCTGTCAATCATCACACACCCATATAAGAACGTACACAGGCACACATAAACACACATACACACACACACACACACACACACACACACACACACATTCATCCACTATCCTTTCAAACATTTTTCATAATTTTGGAAGAGTGTTCGTCCCCGCGATGAATAAAAGAATCTTCTGGATGATCTTTAGGCGATTGTTATTTTGTATTAGTTGCGAAACACCCTTCTAAGATATCATTGGATAACCGATTGCATGTACGGAAGTTTTAGCAACTCTTCACGAGGATTCTCTTACAACTCATTGCGTTTTAGTCGTCCGTACGAGTCGCGAAACACTCTTCTAGAATATCATTGGACAATCTATTAAGAGGGCTAAAGTTCAAATGACTCTTCACGACGATTATTGCGCAACTCATTGCATTATAATTGCTTGGCTTATGAATCAGCGGAGTTAACTTTCCCCAAATGTTTTTATTTTCAAGTCTGGTGCGTTTATTCTAGGGCGATTTTAAGATCTTCCAAGACTATTTAAACGTATTCTCTAGCAACTCATATAGAAGATTCGCTTTACACTCTTCCAGAAGATGCGTCTGCGGCTCTTAGACGAGCTCGTCCGCGATCGTTACCTTCTTCTAGAAGATTGGCGATCAAAAATGTCTGCATGGTATAAGCATTTCCTCTTCATTGGACAATTTATATGAAAAAACAAACATTGCTTCCGTGTTGCCTGCTGCCTTTGCTTTCATTTACTTACTAAGTTGTCTAAAGGATTGCCATTACACCCCATTCAATGAATGATGTCTTTTCAGCTTTAAGAAAGCAATGGCAGTGAAGTTTTTGGCAAATTTAACTTTTTGTCACTTTTCGAAAGGGGTTCGGCGCTTACAACTCCTAAATGAAGTCCTTCAAGTACATTTGTGCAAATAGTTTGTGCAAAAGTTTTCTCCCCCTTTTTTGCCGTTCCAAAGTTCACCTTCATCATTTACGCGCGTTAAGTGGAAAACCATAATTTCATACTTTGGCTTAATTGCCATCTTGTCAAAGATTATTATTTTCATTTATGGCATAACTTATCTTACCACCACCCCCATCTCCCATTCCTCAGCAGCCACTGAAAATTTACTACCAAACCAAATGTGTCTTATTGTCTCATAAGTTTACCTTTAATTTCATTGTGAACATTTCGTTCAAAATAACCAGGAAAGTCACACAAAGTGAATTTGAAGCAACGTCATAGTCGGTTTGTGGCAAACTTTGTTTATTGACGTGTTGTAATGTAGAACCAACCAAAAAAACAGTGGGCTTTTGGAGAAAAGAAGAAGTGATCAGCTACAAGGCAAACTGAAACAAAGAGCGGAAACAAAGAACAACTTTACCGCAATACTGGAAGATTGAAAGCCCCAAGAAGCTGTATTCAAACCCAGTCCGATCCAAACTATAAATTGACTACTCGTATGAAATAAAAGTTTTTTGTGAATTCAACAAGAACGAGAAAGCAATCCGGGACACTACGAAGGAGGCTGAGGAGAATGCGCCGGCAGCGCCATCGAGCGAAAGTGCAATAAGCTGGAAAGGATGGAACTGACATTCCTAGCACTTCTACGGAAGGGAAATCACGATTTTAAACGAGTTTCGGGTAAACTCTGAATTTTTTGATGGAGTTACGAATTAAGGCCCTTATCCCCCTAGGACGTTTAGTTTAGGAGATACAGCCATTTTAAGTTTTCAAAGTGAAATTTAGATTTTTAATGGATTTTTGATGAAATTTTGAATTTTCTGATGGAGTCACGAATTTGTGTGACTTTCAAGGCCCATTTCTCTCTAGGATGCATAGTTTGGGAGATACAGCCATTTTAAGTTTTCCAAGTTAAATTTCGAATTATAATGGATTTTCGAAATTCTGAATTTTTTGGTGGAGTTACCGACTAAGGCCTATTTCCCTTTAGGACGCATAGTTTAGGAGATACAGCCATTTTAAGTTTTCCAAGTGAAATTTCGATTTATAATGGATTTTCGGAATTCTGAATTTTTAGTGTAGTTACGGACTAAGGAGATACAACCCATTTCCTTCTAGGATGCATTGTTTAGGAGATACAGCCATTTTAAGTTTTCCAAGTGAAAATTCGATTTTTAACGGATTTTCGATGGGATTCTGAATTTTTTAATGTAGTGACGATTTAAGGCCCATTTCCCTCTAGACGCATGGTTTAAGAGATACAGCCGTTTTAAGTTTTCCAGGTGAAATTTCGATTTTTAGTGGACTTC
Source organism: Stomoxys calcitrans (assembly GCF_963082655.1). NCBI lineage: Eukaryota > Metazoa > Arthropoda > Insecta > Diptera > Muscidae > Stomoxys > Stomoxys calcitrans. The sequence goes on from NC_081552.1 coordinate 209,471,972, forward strand.
CAATGATATTCTGAATCTTTTGATGGAGTCACGAATTAATGTCCATTTCTCTCTAGGACGCATGGTTTAGAAGATAGAGCCATTTTAAGTTTTCCAAATGAAAATTCGATTTTTAGCGGATTTTCGATGGGATTCTGAATTTTTTAATGGAGTCACGATTTAAGGCCCATTTCGCTCTAGACGCATGATTTAAGAGATACAGCCGTTTTAAGTTTTCCAGGTGAAATTTCGATTTTTAGTGGACTTTCAATGATACTCTGAATTTTTTGATGGAGTCACGAATTAAGGCCCATTTCTCTCTATGACGCATGGTTTAGGCTGAATTTTCTGAAGGCTGAATTTTCTGAATTTTTTGATGGAGTCACGAATTAATGCCCATTTCTCTCTAGGACGCATGGTTTAGGAGATATAGCCATTTTAAGTTTTCCAAGTGAAATTTCGATTTTTAATGGGATTTCGGTGAAATTTTAATTGTTTAATGGGGTCACGAATTAAGGCCATTTCCCTCTAGGACGCATAATTCGATACAGCCATGAAATTCTGAATTTTTTGATGGAGTCACGAATTAATGCCCATTTCTCTCTAGGACGCATGGTTTAGGAGATATAGCCATTTTAAGTTTTCCAAGTGAAATTTCGATTTTTAATGGGATTTCGGTGAAATTTTAATTGTTTAATGGGGTCACGAATTAAGGCCATTTCCCTCTAGGACGCATAATTCGATTTTTAATGGATTTAAAGTAAAATTTTAAAATTTTTAATGGGGTCACGAATTAAGGCCCATTTCCCTCTAGGACGCATAGTTTAGGAGATACAGCCATTTTAAGTTTTCCAAGTGAAATTTCGATTTTTAATGGGATTTCGATGAAATTTAAAAATTTTTAATGGGGTCACGAATTAAGGCCATTTCCCTCTAGGACGCATTGTTAGGAGATACAGCCATTTTAAGTTTTCCAAGTGAAATTTCGATTTCTAATGGGATTTCGGTGGAATTTTTAAATTTTTAATGGGGTCACGAATTAAGGCCATTTTCCTCTGGACGCATTGTTAGGAGATACAGCCATTTTAAGTTTTCCAAGTGAAATTTCGATTGTTAATGGGATTTCGGTGAAATTTTAAAATTTTTAATGGGGTCATGAATTAAGACCCATTTCCCTCTAGGACTCATAGTTTAGGAGATACAGCCATTTTAAGTTTTCGAAGTGAAATTTCGATTTCTAATGCATTTTCGATTAAATTCTGCATTTTTGATGGAGTCGAAAGTTAAGGCTCATTTCCCTCTAGAACGCATAGTTTAGGAGCCATTTTATGTTGTTTTAAGTGAAATTTCGATTTTTAATGGATTTTCGAAGATATCGTAAATTTTTTGATGGAGTCACGATTTAAGGCCCATTTCCCTCTAGGACGCATAGTTTAGGTGAAAACAGCCATTTTAAGTTTTCCAAGGGAATTTCAATTGGAATTTCAACAAGACGGTGGCGCATGCCACACAGCACACGTATCAGTGGATTTATTGAGAGGCGAGTTCGGTGAACATTTTATTTCACGTTCTTGATTTCATGCATTTTTCTGAATTTTGTTTTTTTTTTTTTTTTGTAAACTTTCCTCAAACTCTTAAAAAATCAACATTTACTTCTCTTAGAAGAAACAGAAACTGTATTAAAGTCATTGCCCTGTCTGTAGGAAAAACTTTGTCATTCAGACATGGATTTTAAAATCCCCCATCCATGTTCTCTGCACAGCATCATCTGTGGAGCATTTGTGCCACTGTATAACTATTAAATACAAAGTGTTTGTTTACTTCTCACTCTGCTGCTTTACCAGCCATTTGCCTTATTCATGCGCAACTTTGTGGGGCACAATCGTTTACACTAATGAACCATTATTACCTTGGAAAACTTAGATGGGAAAGTTGTTAACGCGCGTTCCTTATGCACGTACAACGACACTGACGTCTCGGTCTTGGTCTTGGTCTTGGTCTTCATCTGTTTTGGCTTTCACCTTTTATGACGTTTATTGGCAATAGTGAAATAAGTGCTCTGGAAAACAACTGTCACTGCACTGGCGTTAGCAGAAGTAAGAAGGCGTTGGCCAAGCTTTTCTTCTCAACCACAAGACCATGAACTCATCTTAAGCAATGGCAAATGGCAAGCAAGTCCTAGAAGGGATTGGCAAACTGAGACTTGGGGTTTCAAGTACTTTTTTGTGGTTATTTTCTTTTTTTACTCCAAATAAATGCATAAAATTTATGTAGTGGAAAATGGAGGATTTGGAGAAGAATATAAGTTTTAAAGAAAAAATTCTTTGAAGTTAAATCCGTAGGTACAAATTAGTGTTCCTAAGTTATATACGAATGTATAACAATCGAAGAAGTAAGGAATGAAATTAGTGAATAATTTGAGAAAGCAAAAGGATTTTAAAATCCTTTACTCTTAGTTACCGAGGTCTCAGTTGAATCTTATAAATTACCTGTAATGAGACGATAGGACATGCTGAGGATCCATGGGTGTTTGGCCTTGCCAAGCTTAACTTGTTGTGATTTTGTTTAACAGCCAACTTAGTTTCTGAAAACAATTAGTAATACGGATTTAATAGTCTTTCGCTTTCATTAAGGATCATGGTCAAAACAAAAGCTGTTTACTTTTTTTCTGAACGAGATCAAAGGCGCCAAGTTTGCCTTTCAAACGTTGCAGCAATTTATCTAAGAGCACACTGTAAGCTGCCCAACATCTAAAACAGAAACAAAACATGGTTACATGAGTGCATCACATAAACCACAGCGTTGTGGTTCTCTTCCCGTAAACTTCTTTTAAAACTTTGCAATTCCCTGCAATGTGCGTGCAATAGTTAATAATTGCAGATTTTTTTTTTTTTTTTGCTTTTTGCTTTGGACGGTTATTTATGTGAGATTTGTGTTAGCAAGAAACTTTGCAAATAAATTAGTCATGTTAGGAAAGATTTACAGAGAAAATGCTTGAATTCTCAAGATATATGTAGGGGCTTAAAAGGCTCGAGAGTGAGTTTTTTAGCACATGTAGAGCAAATCTAGTGTATGTAACGGAAATAGTCTAAAGACAAAAATTTACGTTTCCATATAAGGCGGATTTAAGGAGAGATAATAAAGGCTGTAAAAATACCACTTTATTTACCCTTCACCATGGACAGCATTTGCCAAGTTCTTTACCCGATATCTCTTTATAGGCAAACAATGGATAAAAATTGATATGCCAAGGATATCGACCGATTTGTATCAAACTTGGTTTGGAAGTAGAAAACTATATACAGATAAAAATAATTTTGAATAACCACAACTTTTGTCGAAAAAACTACAACGAAATTTGTTAATTTCCCTGCAACAGTTTATTTTGAATCTCAGCCACCCAAAGTAAAAAATTGGTTTTTGAAAGGCACTCATTGCAAGACGAAGTATAAAAACACCAACAAAATATATCCATAAACCAGTAAGGAAAGGCAAAAGTCGGGCAGTGCCGATTTTATAATACCCTACACCCACTCTATAGGTACAAAGTGGGAACTGAATCTAATTCTGAACCAACTTTGATTAACCTGGACAATACGTATTAAATTTAGAGCAAATATGTTCAAACTGTAATAAATACGGTTGACAAATGACAACATTATTGTACATTACCCTAAATCTGACGAATATATACATGGGAACTACAGCGGTCAAAAAAAGTATTCATCATTAGCAAAATTGATAATAAATTCACTTATTTTGGGTAATTGAAGAAAATTTAAAGTAAACAAATAATGCAGTTTTATGCAATAGTTTATTTTTCGTAATATGTTTTAAAATAAATTCAAAAAATAAATTTAATTAGCGCAAAAAATGCAATTTTATATAATAACACCAAAAACAGAACAAAAAAAGTATTCATCATTGATGTGCTATCATCAAAGTCAAATTCAAATATTATTTGGGAATCCCCCTTTTCTGTTTTATTTAGTAAAGGAGGCTTTGCCCTTGACAGCAAATATTTAATTTCATTGAAAATATAGTTTTTGTCAAAATGGGTCGTAAGCAAAACGAGGTTTCTGATGAGGTAAAAGTTTTGATAATAAAACACCACAGGAATGGTTTAACTCAAAAAACTATCAGTGAAATATTAAATAGACCACGATCTACTATACAATCCATCATCAGAAAGTGGACAGAAACGAAAACTGTTGACAATAAACCAAGATCTGGTCGACCAAAAGCACTTTCAGTTGGAGATGTGCGTTGGCTAGTGCGGCAAGTTCAGAAAACTCCGAAGACAAATGCGACCATTCTTCGTAAAAACACTATGGAATATTTAGGGAAGGAAGTTACTACACAAACAATTCGAAATACACTCAAAAGGCATAGTTACAGAGGAAGAACTGCACGTAAGAAGCCCTTTATAAATAAAATAAACCGAGTGAAAAGGCTAAACTTCGCAAAAATGTATGTAAAACAGCCCGAATCATTTTGGAAAACAGTCATTTTTGCAGACGAGAGCAAGTTTAATCTTTTTGGGTGCGATGGAAAGGTCATAGTGTACAGAAAACCAAATACAGAGCTTGAAGAACGAAACACAGTTGCTACTGTAAAACATGGTAGAGGTGGTTTAATGGTTTGGGGGTGTATGGCGGCTTCAGGAGCGGGAAATCTTGAAATTATTAATGGAGTAATGGATCATAAGTATTACATTGACATTTTAAAGAGGAATTTAAAAGATAGTGCTGTAAAACTTGGGCTTGGTAATAACTTTCAATATTATCAAGATAATGACCCCAAACATTCTGCTTTAAATACCAAGATGTGGATGCTGTATAACTGCCCCAAAGTCATTAAAACTCCTCCTCAAAGTCCCGACTTGAACCCAATTGAACATCTTTGGGAACATCTCGAACGCAAATTGAGAACGCGCCATTTTTCGAGCAAGAGTCAAATGCAACAGGTGATAATGGAGGAATGGACTAATATAGACCAAAATATAACCGCTAAATTAGTCCAATCGATGTCAAACCGTTTAAAAGAAGTTATAAGACGCGGTGGTCGAATAACAAAGTATTAATTTTTTTAAATTATGTTATTTATTTTTTTGTTTTTTTGCAATGATGAATACTTTTTTTGTTTAATTTTTTGTGTTCAGCTGTAAAATGGCCCTTTTTGTTCCAATAAATACTATTTTTTTCTTTAAAAACAATGAAATTGTGTACATATATATCACACAAGCACTACTGCATCATTAGTTTAATATGTTTTTATTCCAATTGTCTTTTGTAGACTTATTAAAAAAAAACATTGAATGATGAATACTTTTTTTGACCGCTGTACATTTAAATCTAAACCGATTTTGACCACACTTCTTAGATATTGTGGTAGGCATCGAGGAAAGCGTTGTGCACAATTTTGGCAAGATTGCTCAATAAATGCGCTTGCAGTGGCTCCAGAAATGAAAAACGGGAGATATACATATATGGCAGCTATATCTAAATCTGAACCGATTTATATGAAATTCACCAGTAATATTAAGAGTTATAAGCAAATCCTTCCTGCCAAATATCGCGAAAATTAGTTAACAAATGAGCACTTTATTGCAATATTTCTCAAAAATCGGACGAACATATACATGAGAGCTTGGTTTTAATCTTAACCGATTTTGACTAAACTTCTTAGATATTGTAGTTGGCATCGAGGAAAGCGTTGTACACAATTTTGTCAAGATTGGTCACAATAAACACGACCACATTCAGACCACAATAAACAAGTATGTTGATGGTCATGAGAGGATCCGTCAGCCAAATCGGATAGGAATTGCGCCCTCTAGAGGCTCTAGAATTCAAGTCCCCAGATCGGATTATATGACAGCTATATCAGGTTATGGACCGATTTAAAACATACTTGGCACAGTTGTTGAATATCATAACAAAACATGTCGCGCAAAATTTCATTCTAATCGGATAAGAATTGCGCACTCTAGAGGCTCAAGAAGTCAAGACCCAAGATCGGTTTATATGGCAGCTATATCAGGTTATGAACCGATTTAAACCATACATGGCACAGTTGTTGGATATGATAACAATATACTTCGTGGAAAATTTCATTCCAATCGGATAAGAATTGAGGCCTCTAGAAGCTCAAGAAGTCAAGTACCCAGATCGGATTATATGACGGCTATATCAGATTATGGACCGATTTAAACCAAACCATTCAAACCATACAGTTGTTGGATATCATAACAAAACACGTCGCGCAAAATTTCATTCCAATCGGATAAGAATTACGCACTCTAGAGGCTCAAGAAGTCAAGACCCATAATCGGTTTATATGGCAGCTATATCAGGTTATGGACCGATTTGAACCATACTTGGCACATTTATTGGATATCATAAGAAAATACGTCGTACAAAATTTCATTTCAATCCGATAAGAATTCCGTCCTCTAGTGGCTCAAGAAGTCAAGACCCAAGATCGGTTGATATGGCAGCTATATCAGGTTATGGACCGATTTGAACCATACTTGGCACTTTTATTGGATATCATCACAAAACAAATCGTGCAAAATTTCATTCCAATCGGATAAGAATTGCGCACTCTAGAGGCTCAAGAAGTCAAGACCCAAGATCGGTTTATATGGCAGCTATATCAAAATATGGACCGATATGGCCCATTTACAATCCCAACCGACCTACACTAATAGGAAGTATTTGTGCAAAATTTCAAGCAGCTTGCTTTACTCCTTCGAAAGTTAGCATGCTTTCGATAGACAGACGGACGGACATGGCTAGACCGACATGATATGTCACGACGATTAAGAATATATAAACGAATATTTCGAATAGTTACAAATAGAATGACGAAATTAGTACAGTCCCATCCCATGGTGGAGGGTATAAAAATTAATTTGTGTTTGTTTGTGGGTTTGTTTGTTTGTTCCGTATAGACTCAAAAACAGCTGAAAACAGCGATTATCTTGAAGTTTTCACACATTGTGTAGGTGGGTCTGGAAGGAAATATGGGCTATATAATTTTTTTTTAATATCGGGAGGGCGGCGGACCCTCCCCCTTGCCCCAAAAGTACTACCTAAAAACAAAAATGTACCGACCAGGACAATATGGGACTCAAATGAAAGGTATTCAAGAGTAGACTACAAAATTTCATATTAAAAATTGGGTCCAAGTAACTGGGGGGCAGCCCCAACCCCAAAACACCTCAAAATAGGTTTATTGGACGAGCATGACAATATGGGACTCAAATGAAAGGTATTCGGGAGTAGATTACGCATATATTCAGGAAGAAGGAATAGACTTTATAATTTGTTGAAATCGGAAGGGGGCCGAAGGGGAAGCGATCCTCCCCCGTAACCCCAAAAAAACACCACCCAAAATCAAAAATGAACCAATAAGGACAATATGGATATCAAATGAAAGGTATTGAAGAGTAGAATATGAAGATGGTATTAAAAATTGGGTCAAAGTACCCACGAAGTCACCCTAAACCCAAAACTTCTTCAAGCAGACAAATTGAACGTCCATATCAATATGGGGCTCAAATAAAAGGTATTCGGGAGTAGATTACGAATCTTGTATACAAGATCAGATCAAAACGACCCAAATCGACATATGACCCATCATGACTATATGAGACTCGGACCGATTTTATTAAAATTTTCACAGATTGTGTAGGTTTTTGTGAAAGGAAACATAGGTTATATAATTTTTAGATATCGGATGGTGGCTGAATCTCGCACTTACCCCAAAAACGCCACCCAAAACCAAAAGTGGACTGATAGGCACAATATGGGTATCAAATGAAAGGTATTGACTAGAAAATTTGGACGTTCCTATCAAAGATGGGACTCAAATGAAAAATATTCGGCAGTAGATTGCAAATATGGCATACAAAATTAGGTCCAAGTAAAGGGAGCTCGCCCCCAAATACCCCGACCATGGCTATATGTGATGAAGATATTTGGAAGTGGATTACGAATATGACATTAAAATTTGAGTTCAAGTCTAGGTGGCGCTTTTCTTCCTAAAAGAACGTCAAATAGATTAATTGACCCATTATGACAATATCTTACTCAAATGAAAGGTCCTCAATAGTTTCGTTATTTATCCATGGTTTTTGGAATCGTAGAGCAATTTCTATAATAGAGGTGGCCGTCTCCGTACATGCTGCTGTTATATTGGCCCATATATGGGCGTTATTTAGCAGCTACTCCTTTAATGTTGCCTTGTATTCGCGGGCTGTTTCGGGGTCTTTAAGAGGTTGAACTTTGTGTTTTTTTCTTCAGTCCTTTTCACAATGGCTGCGCCTACAGACCTAGAGTGGCCACTAATAGCATGTGGTCACTATCGATGTCTAGTTTTCACATCCATCTACGAACCCAGAAAGAATTTGATTACGGGTGTTTCCATCTGGTGAATCCCAAGAATATTTTTGTATACTTTTATGGGGGAATTTTGTGTCCCTCAATGAAGAGCCGGTTTCTTGGGCAGAAATCAAAAAATCTGTAGCCATTGGCATTTCTGGTATCGCCAAGTCCTTGAATTCCCTTGATTGACTGTAGTTTGTTGATGTTATTGCCCAATTTGGCATTAAAATCTCCCATACTAAGTTTAATGTCTCCTTTTGGCAGAGAGCGTATCACTGAGTCTAGTTGGGAGTAGAATCTATGGTGTTGGGTTTCCAAAATTCGCTCCAGGCAAATATGGAACATTTTTCGTTGCTTTCATTTAAAAGGCGTTAAACCGAGTGTCTTGTAATAAGTGTTTTAACAAATTTGCATGTCAAACAAAACTTTGAGTTGAGCTAAGATTCAAAACGGAACAAATTGTGAAAAACATTTCAAATTTCCCCAATCAAGCTTAAGAGGGATTAAGTGTGTCAATGAAAAACTTGCTTTGCAATGATAGTGGAATCACGAGATTAAGAGCTCTCACTCATAACAAAGGACAATTTGAACAATTAAAATATAAAATTTTTGGGTCATATAGTCCACCACCGTAGGATAGAGGGTATAACCATATAGTCATTCCGTTTTCCACACATCGAAATATCAATTTCCGACCCTACAAAGTACATATATTTCGGATCGTCATAAAATTCTAAGACGATTTAACGGTGTCCGTGTGTCTGTCCGTCCGTCCGTCTGTTATAATCACTCTACAGGCTTCAAAAATTGAGATATTGAGTTGAAATTTGGCATAGATACGTCTTTTTGATGCACGCTGGTTAAGTTTCTGAACGGGCCAAATCGGGCCATATTTGGATATAGCTGCTATATAGACCGATCTTTCGACAAAAGGTCTAATGCCTATAAAAACTTAATTTTTCATCCGATTTCGCTGAAATTTAAAACAGTGAGTAGTTTTAAGCCTACCAACATCTGACCCAAATATAGTTCAGATCGGACTCTACTCACATATAGCTGCCATATAGACCGATCTCCCGATAAAGGGTCTGAAGCCCATAAAAGCTTTATTTATTGCCCAATTTCGCTCAAATTTGAAACAGTGGGTTATTTTAAGCCTCCCGACATCTGACCTCAGTACAGTTCAGATCAGACTGTATATAGATATAGCCGCCATATAGACCGATCTCTCGAGAAAGGGTCTGTAGCCCATAAAACCTTAATTTTTTAACCGATCTCGCTGAAATTTGGAACAGTGAGTAGTTTCAAGCCTACCAACATCTGACCCAAATATAGTTTAGATCGGACTATATTTAGATGTAGCTACCATATAGACCGATCTGCCGATAAAATGTCTGAAGCCCATAAAAGCTTTATTTATTGCCCTATTTCGCTGAAATTTGAAACAGTGAGTAGTTTCAAGCCTACCAACATCTGACCCAAATATAGTTCAGATGGGACTCTATTAACATATAGCTGCCATATAGACCAATCTGCCGATAAAGGGTCTGAAGCCAATAAAAGCTTTATTTTTCATCCGATTTCGTTTAAATTGAAAACAGTGAGTAGTTTTAAGCCTACCAACATCTGACCCAAATATAGTTCAGATCGGACTCTATTTACATATAGCTGCCATATAGACCGATCTCCCGATAAAGGGTCTGAAGCCCATAAAAGCTTTATTTATAGCCCTACTTCGCTGGGATTTGAAACAGTGGGTTATTTTAAGCCTCCCGACATCTGACCTTAGTACGGTTCAGATCGGACTCTATTTACATATATCTGCCATATAGACCGATCTCCCGATAAAGGGTCTGAAGCCTATAAAAGCTTTATTTATTATCCGATTTCGCTGAAATTTGGAATAGTGCGCAGTTTTAAACCTACCAACATCTGACCCAAATATAGTTCAGATCGGACTCTATTTACATTTATCTGCCATATAGACCGATCTCCCGATAAAGGGTCTGAAGCCAATAAAATCTTTATTTTTCATCCGATTTCGTTGAAATTTAAAACAGTAAGTAGTTTCAAGCCTACCAACATCTGACCCAAATATAGTTCAGATCAGACTCTATTTACATATATCTGCCATATAGACCGATCTCCCGATAAAGGGTCTGAAGCCCATAAAAGCTTTATTTATTACCCGATTTCGCTGAAATTTGGAATAGTGCGCAGTTTTAAGCCTACCAACATCTGACCCAAAATATTGTTCAGATAGGACTCTATTTACATATAGCTGCCATATAGACCGATCTCCCGATAAAGGGTCTGAAGCCCATAAAATCTTTATTTATTGCCCCATTTTGCTGAAATTTGAAACAGTGTGTTATTTTAAGCCTCCCGACATCTGACCTTAGTACGGTTCAGATCAGACTGTATATAGATATAGCCGCCATATAGACCGATCTCCCAATAAAGAGTCTGAAGCCCATAAAAGCTTAATTTTTTAACCGATTTCGGTGAAATTTGAAACAGTGAGTAGTTGCAGGCCTCTCAACTTCGAACCTAAATATAGTTCAGATCGGACTATATCTAGATATAGTTACCATATAGACCGATCTCCCGATAAAGGATCTAAAGCCCATAAAAGCTTTTTTTTTTAACCGATTTCGCTGAAATTTTAAACGGTGAGTAGGTTTAGGCCTCCCTACATAGAATCCAAATATGGTTCAGATAGGACTCTATTTACATATAGCTGACATATAGACCGATCTGCCGATAAAGGGTCTGAAGCCCATGAAAGCTTTATTTATTGCCCAATTTCGCTGGAATTTGAAACAGTGAGTAGTTCTAGGTTTCCCGACATCCGCCCCGAATATGGTTTGGATTGGACTATATGTAGATATAGCTGCCATATAGACCGATCTTCCGATAAAGGGTCTGAAGCCCGTAAAAGCTTTATTTTTTAACCGATTTCGCTGAAATTTTAAACATTGAGTAGTTTTAGGCCGCCCGCCATTCGACCCATATAGCTGTCGTATAGACCGATATGCCGGCTAAGGGTCTGAAGCTCATAAACGTTTTATTTATTACCCGATTTTATAGAAATTTAAAATACAAAATTCAACAGTGATTTATATTTGTAATGCTCGTGCCGAATTTGGGTGCATAAGTTATCCAATTTTCATCGGATTGTGTCGATAGGAGGTGGTGGGTATCCAAAGTTCGGCCCGGCCGAACTTAATGCCTTTTAACTTGTTTCCCTTTTTTATACCCACCACCATAGGATAGAGGGTATATGTTCTTTACTCCATGTAACCGCACTTCAAAGGTCAATGTTCTCCCCTATCATGAAGGAAAATTCAATTTCCATCTTTGTTTTGTCATATCAAAATCGATCAGAGCCGTTATTTGACATCCAAATATTCCCATTTCGTTAAACTGCTCCATTTGTGCTGTTTTGTCGATGTTTTTCAACACAGCCATTACAATAAAATGCTAATTACTTGGTGGCTCTTCTGTGGGATTTTTTTTTTTTTTTTTTTCGTTTAATATAGCAAAAACATTTTTCTATGAATAATTTACAATTCCTGCATGTGTTCGAGGACAACAACAAGTTTTTGATGGGAAACAAATTTGAGCATTTTTTTTGTTTTTTTATTAAACATGACACTCATAAATTTTAATGAGACCCCCTCGTGTCTTTTCCCAGCTCCACCATTGTCTGCGTTTTATTTTCATTGCTACTGTTGCTGTTGTTATTTTTGTTGTTCGTTTTTCACAGTTTATTTAACATTTCCTTCCATATCGTTAATTGTGTCAGTAAATATTGTGCCGAAAAACAAAAAACGAAAAAAAAAACACATATTGCGAAAACCGCGAATTGTTACAAGAGCTTGTTGGGTAATTGAGGAGAAAGCCATTATTTGCTACAACTGTGTTGTAAGTCAAAGGTCGAATAGCTTAGCTTGGCGAAGCGAAGCAGTGAATGTGGGAAGTAAACAGAAATTTAAGAAGCACAAAAAAGAATGGGGCTTCCTCAGATGTTGACTACAAATCTGCTTAAGACATCTTGAGCAGCCGAACAAGACGTCTTTGTGGAGATATTGAATTGAATTTAATCAGGAGTTAAAAAGTCTGTCGGGAGCATAGTAGGTTGCGTTCTTGTATTGCCGGTACGGGGGGTCGTGGTTTCTCTTCCCCCCAAAGGCCTGGTCTGTCGCTACTGTGATATGAGGAAATACTACAATTGTCTAAGTGAGTCTGTGAGTCCTAAACTTAACAAATAAGGGCGAGCTAAAATCGGGCATAGCCGACCTTTTGATACCCTACCCCACATACCCAATTTCACAATTTTTATACCCACCACCATAGGATGGGGGTTGACTAGCTTAGTATCTAGTCATTTCGTTTGTAACACCTGAAAATATTAATCTGGCAGGACTCAAATGGAAGGTATTTAAGATTAGAAATCATATCTGATATCCAATTGTCGGACTAAGTGTTTGAGGGACCACCCCAAAACCACCCTAGATCGGGCATATTTACCCACCATGGCAATATGGGACTCAAATGAAAGGTATTTACGAGTAGAATACGAATTTGGTACCCAACTGTGGGACCAAGTTTCTGTTTCGTTTCTGCGGCTCCACACCACACCCAAAACCCACCACACTGGGTGCCTTCCCACTCCCAAAATCCCCATTAGAATATAGGGCTCAAATTCAGTCTTTTAAGAATGGAGTACATCTAACATACAAACTAAGATGACCCAAAAACCGTCGAACCAATTCATAGACCAATAAAGATTTTATGGGAGATTCAGATCAAGGCATTTATATTGTTCTACTGTTAGTCAAGCGTTTCACGATTAGTCCAATTTTACCATACTTCAATGTTGCCCTCCAATGCTTCAATGTTGTCTTCCAATGCGTCAATTGAAGCGGGATTTTCAGTATAGACATTAGCGTTAACGTAGCATCACAAAAAATAGTCTTAAGGCGTTAAATCGCATGATCTTGGCGGCCAATTGTCCGGTCCCGAATGTGAAATGAAATGTTCACCAAACTGGCCTCTCAATAAGTCCATTGTTACGCGTGCTGTGTGGAATGTGACACCATCTTGTTGAAACCGCAAGTCATGCTCTTGCACTTTGGGTAAAAACAAATTGGATATCATCTCACGATAGCGCTCACTTTTCATAGTCAAATTACGATTCGCATCATCTTTGAAAAAGTACGGTCCAATGATGCCACCAGCCCAAAAACCGCACCAATCTGTGACTTTTTCTGGATGCATAGGTAGCTCTTGCAATACTTCTGGCTGATCTTCACCCTTAAAAACGAAAATTCTGCTTATTAACATACACATTGAGCCAAAAATGAGCTTCGTCGCTAAAATGGAAGAAGCGCGCAATGAACTTTTTTAACAGAGCACGTATCTGATATAAAATTCAATAATTTGCAAGCGTTGTTCGTTTGTTAGACGATTAATGGTTCAATTACAGACCACACTGAAAATTTTTGACAGTAAAAAAAAAACATGAATCGTGCGTGAGCTGTTTAAACTAGTGTTGCCTAAAAGATAGTAGCTAAAAAATCACCCTTTATCAGGGAGCTGAAATAGCGCAGCGTTCGGTGGAACCACGAAAATTCTAAGGAAATATATAGAACGTGAGAAGACGTGACGAAAGAAGTAAGATAGAGGTCAGTAATGCTTTCGGTATCGTAACTGGACATATAGGACTACGTGCTCATTTATGCAAAATAGGTGTGGCAAGTGAAAGCATATGTAGGCCATGTGGAGAACATGGTGAGACGTTGCAGAATGGGATAGAATAAACAAGTAAAACGGCCGTGCCGAACTTTGGATACCCACCACCTCGGGCATATATGTAAACTACCTTTCATCGAAATTCGGTGAAAATTGCATACGTTATGTCCCATAGCAGTTATATCGAAATATGTTCCGATTTGGACCAAATACTAATAAGTATAAGTTATTATTCAATTATGTATAACAAAATATTGGTCTTTTTAGTAGCTATATCTAAAAAAAACCGATCTGAACCATATACGACACGGATGTCGAAAAGTCACTGTGTCAAATTTCAGTGAAATCGAATTGTAAATGAGCCTTTTTTGGGCCCAAAACCTTAAATCGAGAGATCGGTCTATATGGCAGCTATATTCAAATCTGGACCAATCTGGGCCAACTTGTGGAAGGACGTCGAAGAGCCTAACACAACTCGATGTCCCAAATTTCAGCGATTTCGGACAAAAAATGCGCCTTTTATGGCCCCAAAACCTTAAACCGAGAGATCAGTCTATATTGCAGCTATATCGAAATCTGAACCGACCAGAGCCAAATTGAAAAAATACGTCGAAGGGTCCAAACAACTCACTGTCCCAAATATCAGCGATATCGGACAATAAAAACGCCTTTTATGGCCTCAGAACCTAAAACCGAGAGATCGGTCTATATGGCACCTATATCCAAATCTAGACCGATCTGAGCCAAATTGAAGAAGGATGTTAAAGGGCCTAAAGTAACTCACTGTTCTAAATTTCAGCAAAATCGGGTAATAAATGTGGCTTTTATGGGCCTAAGACCCTAAATCGAAGGATCGGTCTATATCCGAATCTTAGCCGATTTGGGCCAAATTGACGAATTATATTGAAGGGCCTAACACAACTCACTGTCCCAAATTGTAGCAAAATCGGATAATAAATGTGGCTTTTAGGGACCTAAGACCCTAAATCGTAGGATCGGTCTATATGGCAGCTATATCCAAATCTGAACCGATCGGGGCCAAATTGACGAAGGATATTGAAGGGCCTAACACCGATCTCTCGATTTAAAGTTTTGGACCCATAAAGGCGCATTTATTGCCTGATTTCGCAGATATTTGGTACTGCGAGTTGTGTTAGGCTCTTCGACATCTTTCTGTAATTGGGTTCGGATCGGTTCAGATTTTTGTATAGCTGCCGTATAGACCGATCCCCAGATTAAGGGTCTTAGGCCCATAAAAGCCACACTTTTGGCCCCGATTGGTCCAAATTTGGATATAGCTGTCATATAGACCCTTATCTCGATTTAAGGTCCTGGGCCCATAAAAGGAGCATTTATTGTCCGATGTTGCCGAAATTTGGGACAGTGAGTTGTGTTAGACCCCTCGACATCCTTCTTAAATTTGGCTCCGATTGGTTAGATTTCCATATACAGCAGCCATATAGACCGATCTCTCGATTTTAAGTTTGGGGCCCATAAAAATCGCTTTTATTGCCCGAGATCGCCGAAATAAGGGACAGTGAGTTGTGTTAGGCCCTTTGACATCACTCTTCAATTTGGCTCAGATCGGTTCAGATTTGGATATAGCTGGCATATAGACCCATCACTCGATTTAAAGTTTTGGAAACATAAAGGCGCATTTATTGTCCGATTTCGCAGAAATTTTGTACGGCGAGTTGTGCTATTTCTGTAATTTGGCCTAGATCGGTCCAGATTTGGATATAGCTGTCATATAGACCGATTTCTCGATTAAAAGTTTTGGCCAATAAAATGCGCATTTATTGTCTGATTTCGCAGAAATTTGGTATAGCAAGTTGTGTTAGGCCCCCAGACATCTTTCTGTAATTTGGCCTAGATCGGTCTAGATTTGGATACAGCTGCCATATATACCGATATCTCGATTTCAAGTTTTGGGCCCATAAAGTCTGTTCGGAGGCTACCGTAGGGCAGAGGTTAGCATGGCCGCCTATGACGCTGAACGCCTGGGTTTGAATCCTGACGAGACCATTAGAAAAAAATTTCAGCGGTGGCCTTTCCCTCCAAATGCTGGCAACATTTGTGAGGTAATATGCCATGTAAAACTTCTCTCCAAAGAGGTGTCGTACTGCGGCACGCTGTTCGGACTCGGCTAAAAAAAGGAGGCCCCTTATCATTGAGCTTAAACTTGAATCGGACTGCACTCATTGATAGGTGAGAAGTTTGCCCCTGTTCCTTAGTGGAATGCTCATGGGCAAAATTTGCAAAAATTTGCATTTGCAAGGCTGTTCGTCATCTGTGTCTTATATGGTTCAGATCTGTCTATATTTAGATGTAGCTTACCAGGAGGATCAATATTTTGTTCTACAAAATTGAACAATGACTTGTTCTTATTAGATAGCTCAATGTCCGTGAATTCTAGTCCAAATCGGACTATATTTCGATATTGCTGCTATTGGGGCATTTTACATCGGATTATGACGAAAGGTGGTTTACATATACACCCGAGATGGTGGGTATCCAAATTTCGGTCCGGCCGAACTTAACACCTTTCTACTTGTTTTTATTTTGAAAAACTTTCCTATAGCTCTTAAAAAATCACCCGTTACTTTATGGGGTCTCAGACGAATATTTCGAGTTCTTGCAAACAGAATGACGACATTAGTATACCTCCATCCCAAGGTGGAGGGTATAAAAAAGTAGTCAAGTCCTTATTGGAATTTTATCCAATTTATCCGATGAAACTTGCGATCTGTACTCTGCGCAGGCAGACTGATAAATGGACATAGCTTAACTTGAATCAGAAGGTGAATCTGAGTCGATCTGTATACTTATCAATGGGTCTATCTCTCTGTTTCCATTTTTCCAACACTAAGTTATAATACCTTGAAGTGTTGTATGGTATATGGAGTCTGTTAATGAACTGACTAACTTTCCCAGTTAGCAGAAGTTTTTGACTTTCATTGGAAACTTTGGTTTTGAGTTTAAATAGTTTGCTGTCTTTATTTAAATTGGCAAAAACCATAAAATGTTAAATTAAAGTAGTGGCAGTTTTTCCTGAAACAAGAAAAATCCATGAAATATCCTTGAATTGTTTAAGATATTGGCCTTCCTTGTTACACATTTAAATGGGGGGGGGGGGGGTTTGTGATGTAATACTTAATAAGGTATGAGTACAAAGGTAGTATTACGCTAAGTAATCCTTAAAGTCCATACAGCAAAAACACACATAGCACACACACACACACGCAAACTGGCTGTGTTAGGCATTCCCCTCGTGTACATCACCACGTTCACCTGATTGTATCGCAAAGACGTTTGCTTTCACAATACCTAATTTCTGATAAACCAATCAAGCCCTGTCATCGTACTTCATTGACGTTTCACGACCGAGCACTCACTCACCATTCGTTGGCAGTTCACATTCCATGCTGTTGTCGACCTGTTCATAACCCCGTCACCTTTCATGCTGCTGGGCCAGGTGAAGCATCAAAATGTGTGAGGAATTCTCCCATCTCGATGGGAAATTGTGCACGTCTAAGCATTTCATCGTGATAAGCATTTCGATTTCGTGATAAATATTGAAATATTCACATAACATCACCGCAATTACTCCCATTCCAGTCATCATCTAATCGCCGTAGCAAAGCATCCTAAAAAACAATGATTACCAACACTCGGGAATACGCAGTTTCGATTGTTTCGCACCTTATTCCCCCCAGGTTGGGGGGGGGCATAAACGTGAACATAAATTTATTGAATTTTCCAATAAAACGAAACGTAACGAAACATTTACTGAGCAGCGCAACTTGCATTTAAAACCAATTTATTTGTGACATTTCGTTTATCTAAAATTGAGTTAATATTTAACGAAACGAAATTTGAATGTGAGCAAAAAAAAAAAAACGTGTAAAATGTTCAATTTCGATATAGTGCTCTGGCAACACAAGTCAATTGACCTTAATGTGTGACAGAGTAAATAGACAAAAAAATATTTATAGAAGGGAAAGTTTCATGACCAAAGGACAGATAACAACTTTGGTTTTTAAAACCAAATCGATGGATTTATTTATACCCATTACTGCAACTGTCAAAGAAGGCATATAAATTGGGTTGAAATTCGATTTCAAAGCTGTGCTAAAAACGAATACTGCAAACTTGCCCATGAACATTCCATTAAGGTCAATGGGTCAAACTTCCCACAAATCAATGAGTGCTGTCCGATTCAACATTAAGCTCAATAACCTCCTTATTATAACTGAGTCCGAACGGCGTGCCGCAGAGCGACTCCCCTTTGGGGAGAAGTTTTTACATGGCAAGGTACCTCACAAATGTCGCCAGCAGTAGGAGGGGATAACCACGGTGGAAATAAATCAGAAGGCACGTTGTACTTTCTACTCTAGCTGAAAAATCACCTCTGAATCATCTCCTGAAAGTATTTTGCCATTATAAGAACTACGTTTACTAAGTGTGGTGAACGGCTTTCGATAGGAATATTTATCACCAAGAGATCGAGAAAATACAAACATCACACAACAGCTAATGTTTAGACTTCAGGCTGAATTGGATGCTATCTGTTATATAACAAGTAAAAGCGTGCTACGTTCGGCCGGGTCAAATCCTATATACCCTCCACCATGGATCGCATTTGTCGAGTTCTCTTTCCGGCATCTCTTCTTAGGCAAAAAAGGATATAAGAAAAGATTTGCTCTGCTATTAGAGCGATATCAAGATATGATCCGGTTTGGACCACAATTACCTGTGTAAAATGTCTGCCAATTCGAATACGAATTGCGCCTTTTTGGGGCTCAAGAAGTGAAATAGTGAGATTGATTTATATGGGAGCTGTATGAGGCTACAGACCGATTCAGACCATAATAAACACGTATGTTGATGGTCATGACAGGATCAGTCGTATGTACGAAATATCAGGCAAATCGGATAAAAATTGCGACCTCTAGAGGCTCAAGAAGTCAAGATCCCAGATCGGTTTATATGGCAGCTATATCAGGTTATGAACCGATTTGAACCTTATTTGACACAGTTGTTGAAAGTAAGAATAAAATACGTTATGCAAAATTTCAGCCAAATCGGATAAGAATTGCGCCCTCTAGAGGCTCAAGAAGTCAAGATCCCAGATGGGTTTATATGACGATATATCAGGTTATAAACCGATTTGAACCATACTTGGCACAGTTATTGGATATGACAACAAAACACGTCGAGCAAAATTTCATTCCAATCGGATAAGAATTGCGCACTCTAGAGGCTCAAGAAGTCATGACCCAAGATCTGTTTATATGACAGCTATATAAGGTTATAAGCCGATTTGAACCACACTTGGCACAGTTGTTGGATATCATAACAAAACACGTCGTGCAAAATTTCATTCCAATCGGATAAGAATTGCGCCCTCTTGAGGCTCAAGAAGTAAAGACCCTTGATCGGTTTATATGGCAGCTATATCAGGTTATGAACCGATTTGACAAAGTTGTTGAAAGTAAGAATAAAATACATCATGCAAAATTTCAGCCAAATCGGATAGGAAGTGCGCCCTCTAGAGGCTCAAGAAGTCAAGACCCATGATCGGTTTATATGACAGCTATATCAGGTTATGAACCGATTTGAACCACACTTGGCACAGTTGTTGGATATCATAACAAAACACGTCGTGCAAAATTTCATTCCAATCGGATAAAAATTGCGCCCTCTAGAGGCTCAATAAGTCAAGACCCATGATCGGTTTATATGACAACTATATCAGGTTATGAACCGATTTGAACCACACTTGGCACAGTTGTTGGATATCATAACAAAATACTTCGTGCAAAATTTCATTCCAATCGGACAAGAATTGCGCCCTCTAGAGGCTCAAGAAGTCAAGACCCAAGATCGGTTTATATAGCAGATATATCAAAACATGAACCGATTTAAACCATACTTAGCGCAGATGTTGGAAGTGATACCAAAACACGTCGTGCAAAATTTCATTCCAATCGGATAAAAATTGCGCCCTCTAGAGGCTCAAGAAGTCAAGACCCAAGATCGGTTTATATAGCAGATTTATCAAAACATGAACCGATTTAAACCATACTTAGCGCAGATGTTGGAAGTGATACCAAAACACGTCGTGCAAAATTTCATTCCAATCGGATAAAAATTGCGCCCTCTAGAGGCTCAAGAAGTCAAGACCCAAGATCGATTTATATAGCAGATATATCAAAACATGAACCGATTTAAACCATACTTAGCGCTGTTGTTGGAAGTGATACCAAAACACCTCGTGCAAAATTTCAGTCAAATCAGACCTGAATTGCGCACTCTAGAGGCTCAAGAAATCAAGACCCAAGATCGGTTTATATATCAAAACATGGACCGATATGGCCCATTTACAATTCCAACCGACCTACACTAATAAGAAGTATTTGTGGAAACTTTCAAGCGGCAAGCTTTACTCCTTCGAAAGTTGGCTTGCTTTCGACAGACAGACGGACGGACTGACATGGCTAGATCGACATAAAATGTCGCGACGATCAAGAATATATATACTATATGGGGTCTCAAATGCATATTTCGAGTAGTTACAAACAGAATGACGAAATTAGTATACCCCTATCCTACGATGGAGGGTATAAAAATTAAATTGTTGCGTATTGTTCGTTTATTTGTTTGTTTGCCTGCTCCGTATAGACTCAAAAACTGCTGAACAGATTTTAATGACATTTTCACAGATGATAGAGATTGAGCCCTCGGTGGAAAAGATATCATATTTTTTGATATACGAAAGGGGGGGGCGGACCCTCCCCCATACCCAAATTTTCAAAAACGCTAGATCTCGGAGATGCGTGCATCGATTTAGGCGAAATGTTGTATGCTACCTTCTGGTACCCCAAAAACACGAAATTGCAAAAAAATTTTGGAGTCAAATAATCTGGGGGGACGCCCCATCCCAAAACCCATCCGAACGGACATGTGCACTAATTGAGACAATATGGGTATCAAATTAAAGGTATTTAAGAGTAGAGTACGAATTTGGTATACAAATTTCACTCTTAAATTTGGGGGGATTCCCCACCCCTAAAAATCCCCAAGAGGACACTTTCACCGCTTTGTGCAAAATGGGTATCAAATGAAAGGTATTTGAGAGTAGATTACGAACATGGCATTAAAATGTTACCCTAAGTGTAAGGAAACTTTAACCGCTTTGAGTAATATGGGTATCAAATATAAGGTATTTAAAAGTTGAATACAAATCTGAGACAAAAATTTTTTTGGTGTCAGAGGGCCCTCCCCACCATCCAAAAACCCGCCAACAGGACAAATTAACGTGTGCTGATATAAAAATTTATTCCTTGGTGTCTTAGGCGCCTCCCCATCCCCCAAAACCCTTCATCAGGACATGTTTACCGATTGGGACAATATGGGTATCAAACGAAAGATATAAGGAAGCGGAGTACACATCTGTTATAAGGGTTTGACCCAAGGTGTCTAGTGTTGAGATGTACCCAAGGTGTACATCTCAATCCAAAAAAAAACCCCAAAACGGTCATAAATGTCCAACGTCACAAAATGGGTATCGAATGAAAGGTCTTAGGGACTTGACTACGAATCTGGCATGCACAATTAGGAAAAAGTCTGAGACCGGCCCACCCACTAAATACCCTTCAATAGGACCTGTAGTTCGATCGCGATAATATGTCAATTAAAAGAAAGGTCTATGACAGTATATTTCGATTCTAAAGTTGGTATAAGGATTTAAGTATCTGGGTCACATCCTACCGTTCCGCGGGACAGTAGATCGCGACAAAAAAGACTCAATTAAATTGTCGTTTGGTTCTTAGCGGTGGGGGGTCCGACACTCTCTCCCCAATAAATGCAACGCCAAACTGTAATGTAAGATGACCGAGAATATATTTACTCAAATGAAAGGACGTGTCAGAGGGCAATTCCCCTCCCCCTACCCTTCTCAAAAAACAAGGAATTAAAAATAATATATGAGTAATCTGAAATCATATATGACGGCCGATCAGGATAGTATAGAACATAAATAAAAGGTCTTTGGTAGCAGAGTAATGTTTTTACCCTCAAATTGGGATGAACACAGGAGAACCTGCGGATCTTTAAGAATGAGATATCCCTAGTGAGGTATCACAATGCTTGACATTATGGGGCTCAAACAAAATCGTGCTTTAGCACGCTGCTGACATTACTTCAGGGTCCGCCTCTAAACTTCCTTCAAACCGGTCGTGATTGTCCACTACGGCGATAAATAACAGTTATTTGATAGTAGAAAACGAATTTGATATCCAATTTTGAGGCCAAATGTTTGGGGGTCGTCCCAACCTATAAACTCCCGCTAAACTAATGGCAAATGGGCCTCAAATTAAAGAAATTTAAGAGTAGAGCACGATGCTGATATTTTTCCAGAGCAAAGTACGGGCTAATGTTGGCAACATTTATTGAAATACTATGCCATGTAAAAGTTTTCTTCAAAGAGGTGTTGCACTGCGGCACGCCGTTCGGACTCGGACCCCCTATCATTGATTTTAAAACTTGAATCCGACTGCACTCATTGATATGTGAGATGTTTGCCGCATTTCCTTAGTGAAATGTTCATGGGCAAAATTTGTTGTTTGCTTGTAAGTACGTGGATGGCCGCCTCACCCCGCATACCCCTCAAACTGGACATATTTGTGGATTATGGCAAAAAGGGGCGAAAATCTGTATCTGTTTCATGGCAAAGTATTTCAGGGACGCCTCACCTCATAAACTCCCCCTAAACCACACATATATACCTACTATAGCAATATGTAGCTCCAATGTGATTTTCGGGAGTGGAGTATGAATCTGCTATCCACTTTTGGGGCAAAGAGTTTGGCTACTCCAATCCACCACCAACTCCAAGAGAATGAAGTAGATCTAACATCCAAACTAGTCATGTCCGTCCGTCCGTCTGTCGCAATCCCTATAGCGGTCTAACGCGTTAGGCTAGCCGCTTGAAAATTTGCACCGATACTTAATTTTGGGGGAGGCCACCGTAGCGCAGAGGTTAGCATGTCCGCCTATGACGCTGAATGCCTGGGTTCGAATCCTATCAGAAAAAAATGTCAACGGTGGTTTTCCCCTTCTAATGCTGGCAACATTTGTGAGGTATTATGCCATGTAAAACTTCTCTCCAAAGAGGTGTCGAACTGCGGCACGCCGTTCGGACTCGGCTATAAAAAGGAGGCCCCTTATCATTGAGCTTAAAACTCGAATCGGACTGCACTCATTGATATGTGAAAAGTTTACCCTTGTTACTTAGTGGAATGTTCATGGGGAAAATTTGCCAGTGCTTTGCGTTGGCAATTTGGAAAGCAAAGGGTTGGAGGGCGGAAAGAGGGAGTAGTGTTTATTGATATTCGTCTTAAATTTCTGAACGTCTATGTCGGTGGGAAAGACATTAGCCGGAATGGTTCGGGCGAAAAATTAATTTTCTCGGTAATGCATAGTTCGGTCAACTGGCCAATCAACTACAAACCGGTGTGAGTTCCTGGCATGTCTTGTATTCCTGGTGAACATCCTATCATCAGGGATAAGAAGACGAATGTCTTTGGAACACACGACATGAAAATAGCGATAGAGCAATACAACGCTAGCCACATTCCGATGATGTTCAAGGGAAGCAATACAGTTGGATACTCTACTCTCCCCAATAAACACCTTCGCTCTCCGTTGAACCCTTTCATGTAACTCCAAGGATGATTTTGGAGCTCCCGCCCATATATGAGAGTTATATTCCATCCTTGGCCTGTTGTAGGTAGTATAGATATTGAGAAGATCAGAAGGGGTGAAATATTTTTTGCATCAAACACTTGAATGCTTCTTTCGACACTTGGAATAATTGTTTTGACCAACGGACATCACATTGTATCTTCATGCCCAGTACATCAAGATCATCTGACTGCTCATAATATCTATACCGTCGATAGACATCGACATTTGTAGCGGGTCAGTGAATCGCTTGTGAGACAAGAAACAGCACTGCGTCTTCTGTGCGTTAAAGTCTACTCTGTTCATTCCATCCCACTCAAAAATAGCCAACAAATCCTGGCAGAGCGTTTCATCCATAATGCGTCTCCTGTCCATAATTTCTAGAGGACTAAGCCTATGGTCGAATGAATGTGAATGACACAGACTTCTGTCATCGTCAAATGAGTAGACTGAATTCGAAGTCTGACCCAATAGATCGTCAATGACAATAAGAAAAAGGGAAGGGGAAAGGGAAAGGACAGAGCCTTGTGGCGCACCTGATGAGAACCCATCTACAACAACTCGTATAGTGCGATCTCTGAGAAAACTCGATATAAATCTAACGAAGTTATTACCGGCTCCAAAAGCGACAAGCATTGATAAAAGTGCACCGTGCCAGATCCTATCAAATGCCTTGGAGATATCCAGAGCTACGACCTTACTCTCACCAAACTGGTGGATAGAGCGACTCCATTGTTCCGACAAAAATGTCATTAGGTCTCCCGTAGAGCGATTTCTGCGGAACCCGAACTGTCTATTGCTAAAAAGGCAATTGGACTGTGAGTATCTGACAAGATGATGATGATAACCTTGGAAAGCGCGGAGCATATCGCAATTGGCCGGTAATTCGCAGGGTTGTTCGCCCCATCTTTTTTGGGGATGGGCTGAACGTTCGCAACCTTCCAACGCATAAGGAAAACTCCCGCACGTTAAGCAAGGTTGAAAAGGTTGCGTAGTAAACGAGCAAGCGTCAAAGAACACTTACAAAGGACAAGTGTTGATATACCGTCCGGGCCCGTAGATTTATTGACGTCGAGATCCGCAAGGCATCGAACTAGGTACACTATCAATCACCGGGAGTGGTTGATTGCTAAACGGCAAGGAAGAATTTCCTGCAAACATTTCAGCCAGTAGATAAGTCTTATCAACCGGGTCAGTGAATATCTGATCATCCTTAACAAGAGTTGGGATTGCCGATAGGTTGCCCTTTACTCTGTTATTACTTCCTACCTCTTATAGCTTCCATATAAATCGGTCTCTCGATTATCCTTGTTCGGCTCGTAGAATCTTAAATTTTCGATTTTAGCAGAATCCATGATGGTGGGTTCCCAAGATTTGGCCCGGCCGAACTTAGCACACTTTTACTTGTCTCCAGTCATATATCCATTCTTATACCCACCACCACGTATGCCCACTTATGCAAAATCGGTGTGGCAAGTGATGGCATGTGTAGTGCATGCGGGGAAGATGATGCAGCATTTCTTATGTCACTGCCCGGCTTTTGCGGCTAATAGAAACCGTCATTTAGGTGGGGACACAATACCAGGCATGAATTTGGGGGAGTGGTATGGAAAACAATTATGGATGTGTTAGGTAGCACGGAATTCCTACCATAGGTTTTCTTTTTGTACCCACCACAGAAGGATGGGGGTATATTCATTGTGTCATTCGGTTTGCAACACATCGAAATATCCATTTCAAACCCTTTAAGATAAACATATTCTTGCTCGTGGTAAAAATCTAAGAGGATCTAGCCATGTCCGTCCGTCTGTCTGTTGAAATCGCACTACAGTCTTTAAAACTAGAGATATTGGGCTGAAATTTTGCACAGACTCTTTTTTTATCCATAAGCTAGTTAAGTTCGATGATAGGCTATATCGGACTATATCTTGATATAGTCCCCATATAGACCGATCTCTCGATTTAAGGTCTAAGGTCCATAAAAGCCACATTGATTATCCGATTTTGCTGAAATTTGGGACAGTGAGTTGTGTTAGGCCCCTCGACACCTTTCTGCAATTTGGCCAAGATCGGTCCAGATTTGGATATAGCTGCCATATAGACCGATCTCTTCATTTAAGGTCTTAGGCCCATAAAAGGCGCTTTTATTGTCCGATTACGCCGAAATTTGGGATAGTAAGTTATGTTAGGGCCTTCGACATCCCTCTTCGATTTGGCCCAGATCGGTCCATATTTGGATATAGCTGCCATATAGACCGATCTCTCGATTTATGGTTTTGGACCCATAAAAGGCGCATTTATTATCCGATGTCGCTGAAATTTGGGACAGTGAGTTGTGTTAGGCCCCTCGACATTTTTCTGCAATTTGGCCAAGATCGGTCCAGATTTGGATATACCTGCCATATAGACCGATCTCTCGATTAAAGGTCTCAGGCTCATAAACAGCGCATTTATTGTCCGATTTCGCCGAAATCCGGGGCAGAAAGCTGTGTTGGGCCCTTTGACATATTTCTGCAATGTGATCCAAATCAATTCGGATTTGGATATAGCTGCCACACAGACCGATCTCTTCATTTAAGGTCTTAGGCCCATAAAAGGCGCTTTTATTGTCCGATTTCGCCGAAATTCGGGATAGTAAGTAATGTTAGGGCCTTCGACATCCCTCTTCAATTTGGCCCAGATCGGTCCTTATTTGGATATAGCTGCCATATAGACCGATCTCTCGATTTAAATTCTTGTCTCCCTAAAAGGCGCATTTATAATTCGATTTCGCTGAAATTGGACACAGTGACTTATGTTAAACTTTTTGACATCCGTGTCGTATATGGCTCAGATCGGTCTATATTTGGATATACAATAGCTACAAAAAAAACAATTTTTTGTTCTACAAAATTGAACAATGACTTGTACTTATTAGACGTTGGTCCAAATCGGACCATATATTGATATAGCCGCTATGGAGTCATAAATTACGCATTTTTACCAGATTATGACAAAAGGTGGTTTGCATATATACCCGAGATGGTGGGTATCTAAAGTTCGGCCCAGCCGAACTTAATGCCTTTTTACTTGTTATACCCTCCACCATAGGATGGGGATATACTAATTTCGTCATTTTGTTTGTAAAAGAATATAAATATGTCCTTGATCGTCGTGACATTTTATGTCGATATAGCCATGTCCGTCCGTCTGTCCGTCCGTCTGTCTGTCTGTCGAAAGCACGCTATCTTTCGAAGGAGTAAAGCTAGCCGCTTGAAATTTTCCACAAATACTTCTTATTAGTGTAGGTTGGTTGGTATTGTAAATGGGCCATATCGGTCCAAGTTTTGATATAGCTGCCATATAAACCGATCATGGGTCTTGACTTCTTGAGACTCTAGAGGGTGCAATTCTTATCCGATTTCAATGAATTTTTGTACGTAGTATTTTGGTTTGATATCCTACAACTGTGCCAAGTATGGTTCAAATCGATTCATAACCTGATATAGTTGTCATATAAACCGATCTTGGATCTTGATTTCTTGAGCCTCTAGAGGGTGCAATTCTTATCCGATTTGAATGAAATTTTGCACGAAGTATGGTTCAAATCGGTTCATAACCTGATATTGCTGTCATATAAACAGATCTGGGGACTTGACTTCTTGAGTTTCTAGAGGACGCAATTCCTATCCCATTTGGCTGAAATTTAACATGACGTATTTTATTATGACTTTCAACAACTGTGCCAAATAAGGTTCAAATCGGTTCATAACCTGATATAACTGCCATATAAACCGATCTTCGGTCTTGAATTCTTGAGCCTCTAGAGGGCGCATTTATTATCCGATTTGTATGAAATTTTGTACGACAGATCCTCTCATGACCATCAACAGACGTGTTTATTATGGTCTGAATCGGTGTAAAGCCTGATACAGCTTCCATATAAATCAATATCTCTATTTACTTCTTGAGCCCCCAAAGGGCGCAATTCTTATTCGAATTGGCTGACATTTTACACAGGTCTCCAATATACAACTTAATTGTGGTCCGAACCGGACCGTATCTTAATATCACTCCAATAGCAGAGCAATTTTTGCCTAAGAAGAGATGCCGCGAAAAGAGCTCGACATATGCGATCCGGCCGGGCCGTATAAGATTCGGCCCGGCTGAACTTAGCACGCTTTTACTTGTTTTTGTAATATTCAATTTATTTTACAACATTTCAAATAGTTCACTTGGTATGAGCCCAAGAAAATTTGCTAATTTTCCACAGAAAACATAAAGACTGAGAAAAAACTGCAATTTTAAAATTGGAAGCTTAATTTTCACCGTACTTCGTATGGAGTAGTATGATCAGAACAATCCCAAGAATCAGAATCGCGGTGAGCCCCTTTATATGTTTTAGTCGCTCCACCCTAACATAAATTGTATGATCGGAAATGGACATTTTGATGTGTTGCAAACGGAATCACAAACCTCCTATCTTATGGTGGTTGGCATAAGAAGCCTACACGATAAGTATGAGGAGAAAAGATGGAGGTGCCCAAAGGAACGCAGGTTTTATGCCTTTTCCCTAGTCATAATTTCACCCAAAGTTTCAAAAGTCTTTTATCTTTAATTGCTGTTTTGGGAAGTTAGTCCACTTTGCAATTTACCTTCTCCAAACACCATTCATTGATTCATTTAACAAATTCTATGAACTAACTTTTTAATGATGGCAATCGGTAGATAACCCTATATTATGTGCATTTGGTTTTGTATCAGCCAACATTATTTTATAGTTATATCGTTTTCCCTACTTGCATTTCAGCCACAGTTTGAGGTTTGCCCCATGAAGTGGTATCGACAATTTCAGTTCTTGCACACAGGGAAAACCAATTGGAATTTATTTGTAGTTGTGCACACTTCATGTGCAAATAGCAAGGCGTCAAGTGAAAATATTTGGTCAGTTGGTTGGGCAGCTATCACCACATTCCAAAAAAAAAAAAAAATTAAATTTAAATCTATTTGCGAAGACCCAATACAACTGACCACATACATTTTTAAAAATAAATCGTTGAAAATTTTGTTTTATTATTTGTAGGAAATGGAATTGCACTTTTATTGCTAGATTATTAGGAGATTTGGACAATGATTAAATTAATAGACTAGATTTGTTTAAATAAATGACAGAAAGCTGATAGAGAAATACGTGAGCTCAGGCTAATGCCAATGTGCATTGATTTAGTTTCAATGAGAACTTAAATTGAAATGAAGCGATTATTATTATTATTATGAGCAGAGCTTCAGTCCAAATTTCACAAAATAGTAAAGGCGCTTCTAGGTCAAGGCGCTTCTAGGAACTGAACAAGGATAACCGAGAAACCGGTTTATATGGGAGCTACCAGCTGAACCGTGCCCGTTCCGCTGCGCCTTCTTTTACTTTACTTCATGTGGATGTAAACCGATTTGGACCGTACTT
Organism: Stomoxys calcitrans; assembly: GCF_963082655.1. NCBI lineage: Eukaryota > Metazoa > Arthropoda > Insecta > Diptera > Muscidae > Stomoxys > Stomoxys calcitrans. The sequence continues at coordinate 209,501,285 of NC_081552.1, forward strand.
AGTACGGCTTTTAAGTGCTCAAGAAATCAAAGCAAGTGATCGCTTTGTATAGGAGCTATATCAGAGTATGGACCGATTTTGACCGTACTTAAAACTGTAGTTGAAAGTCATAAAAGAGCACCATCTGCAAAATTTCAGCCCAATCGGACAAAATGTGTGGCTTCCAGGGGCTCAAGAAGTCAAATCGGAAGATCGACATATATGGCAGCTATATCAGGTTAGAGATCGATTTGATCCGTACTTGGCGCAATTGCTGGAAGTCATAGCAAAACACTATGTTCAAAATTTTAGCCAAATCGAACAAAAATTACGGCTTCCAGGTGCTCAAGAAGTCAAATCGGTAGATCGGTATATATAACACTTTATTCAAATCTGGATAGATTTGAACCAAATTGTAAAAAGATGTCGAAAGGCCTAATGCAACTCACTGTCCCAAATTTCGGCGAAATCGGACAATAAACGAGCCTTTTATGGGCCGAAGACTTTAAATCGAAAGATCGGTCGTTATGGCAGCTATATCCAAAGAGGACAATATTGATGACATACTCTGCCAGAATTTGGTGGCCATTTCTGAGTGGCGTCGAATGAATAGAGTCGATTTTAATGCACGGAAAAATCATTGCTGTTTGTTATCGCACAAACGATTCGCTGACCCATTATGATCATCTTTGTCTATCAACGGTATAGAGGTTGAGCAATCAGAAGCTCTTGATGTTCTAGGCATGAAAATACAAAGTGATGTCCGTTGGGCTAAAAATGTATTTGAAGTGTCGAAAGAAGCATTTAAGTGCCTAGGCTTCCTTAAACGATGTAAGAATTACTTCACTCCTGATCTTTTTAACATCCATGCCACTTTCATTAGGCCGAAAATGGAGTGCACCTCACATGTATGGGCTGGAGCTTCAAAATCATCCCTGGAGCTACTGAGCGGTGTATAGAGGAGAGCGATGGCTTTAATTGGGGACAGTAGGGTATCCAACTCTATTGCCTCCCTTGAACATCGTCGCAATGTAGGCCGATTCGGGTTATACTTGGCATGGATAATGAAACTCATAACTCAAACCTCTGTTCTAAATTTCAGCCAAATCGGATGAAATTTGAGGCTTCTAAAGTCTCAACGAGTCATATCCGGGGATCGGTTTATATGGGAGCTATAGCTGTTTATAGACCGATTCGGATTATACTTGGCATGGATATTGAAACTCATAACTCAAGTCTTTGTTCTTTATTTTAAACAGTTCGGATGAAAAGTGATGCTTCTAAGGGTCCAAGAAGTAAATACGGGGAATCGGTATATATGGTGGCTACATCAAAATCTGAACCGATATGGGCCATTTGCAAACCCCAATGACCCACATCAATAAGAAATAACGTTAGGTAAGGTTTCAATGACAGTCTGCCTTCAGACTCACTTAGACGTTTTCGTCCATTGTGATTCCACAGGAACAGAAGAAGAAAGATGCCTTCTAGTTCCTACCGTTGAACCATCACGAGCGCTTTAAAAAGCCCAACAACTTGCGAATGTTCACATCCGCTTAGTCAGACAGGTTCTCAAAGAAATGAGAACCTTAAGTGAAGCTTCTTCTGACTGCTAGTGCGGGATACACACACAAAAGGTGTTCTATAGTCTTTGCTTCTATGATATCCTCACAACTTCTGCAATATATGTTGCTGGCAACCTTTATGTTTTCCGATTAGACAGTGACCTGTTATGACGGACACAATGACTATGACGTCTGTTCTAGCCAGTGACAGCAAAGTGGTAGACCTCTTCAAGTCTAGATTGGGCCACATAGCCCCCTTTTTGTGACCATTTATCATTCGTTGTCCTTCGGGCCTGATCCTGAAAACTTAGCTAACACATCGCTAGAGGCATAGCCACAGATTCCAGTTTCACTGCAATGTATAGGGTTGTTCCTAATCTCGCTAGCTTGTCCGTTTTAAAATTCCCTGGGATATCTCTGTGGACCTGAACCCAGAACAGGTATATTTAGAACTGTTCCGCCATCTCGTTGAGAGATATGCTACAGTCTAGGACGCATTTTGTGTTCAGAAATAAGTTCTTCAGGTATGTAATGGCTGCCTGGCTGTCTTATGCCAATCGTCGTAATGACATTATATCCTAGCCATTCCACCACTTCCTTAATTGCAAGGATCTTCGCTTGATACAAACTGCAGTGGGCGGGTAATATTTTCGATATGACCAGTTCTACATCTTTAGAGAACACCCCATAGCCCACCTGCTCGTCTAATTTGGAACCATCCGTAACTTCCATTACCAGGTATATCGTAGTTCCAATCGGTTCTACCAGGAATACCGGTACAGTACTTTTTATCATCGAATATTGTATCAAGTATAACACGGTGTCCGTAACCGCCACACGAAAAAAGAGAAAGCCTCCTTAGCCTCACGGCAGTGGCCACAGCAATTTGTCTAGCCACAATGTCCAGAGGCATTAGATCTGACATTAGAATCAGTGCATCAGATGGGGTCGTCCTCAGTGCTGCTGTTATGCAGAAACAAGCAATCCTTTGGATCCAGTAAAGTATTGAAAGGTAGGTGAACTTTTGAAGCGCCGTCCACCAGACCACAACACCATATAGCATTATAGGTCTGACAACTGCAGTATATACCCAATGCATGGCACTCGGTCTAAACCCCCCAAATTTTGCCAATGACTCTCTTGCAGGTGTATAGAGCAAGAGTTTCTTTTCTTGTCCTTTCCAAAATGTTGGATTTTTAAGGTAAATTTCCTGTCCAACAAACCCCCCAGGTATTCTGAGCTTGCTGTAAATGGAACACTCTCTCCTTTCAAGGAGACTGGTGCCACTGTAGGCAACTTGAATCTCCTGCTGAAAAGAACTACTTTTGTCTCGCACGGATTTATACCTAGACCGCTTGCGGTAGCCCACTTCGCTTTTGCACGTAGAGCTCCTTAAAGTATATCTCTTAGAGTGCTGGGAAACTTTCTCCTGGCCAGGAATTCATCCTCACCAGATTCGTTAGATCTTGTCATGATGAGCTTCCGTACGCATCCAGGGGCAGGTGAGAAAGCTGTGGAATCACTATTTTTTAGAACACTGGACACCTGCGGTGTGGACGATTTCTCCTTAGATGATTCACTAGTTGCTGCTGGCGAAGTACTTTTCGAGTTCCGTGCCTCTTCGCTGGCTGGCACACCTCGAACCCAGCCCAACTGGCTTGTCGGGTCCCGTTTCGATTTCATCCCCTCCTGTCTCGATTGTGGCAGGGAGATTTTCAGTCTCTTGCAATCCGCCAGACTTTAGCGATGTGGTCGATAGTTCTTCAGGCAAGTGTTCAGGAACAACTGCTGAGTTGTCACCTGATTCCCCAAATCCTCTTTCAACTTGTTGAATCCGTAGGATACAACCCCTTCAGACTTGTTTAGGTCTGCCAGACAGCCGAAGTTTAGTACGAATACTGCATGTCTCCGGTCACCATCAACCTCAACCAATTTACCAATCTTCCAGTCGGTGGTTGAAAGATGGCGATAACATTCCCTTGCAAATGCAAATTTTGCCCATGAACATTCCACTAAGGAACAGGGGCAAACTTCTCACATATCAATGAGTGCAGTCCGATTCAAGTTTAAGCTCAATGATAAGGGGCCTCCTTTTTATAGCCGAGTCCGAACGGCGAGCCGCAGTGCGACACCTCTGTGGAGTGAAGTTTTACATGGCATAGTACCTCACAAATGTCGCCAGCATTAGCAGGGGAAAACCACCGCTGAAAATTTTTTCTGATGGTCTTGTCAGGATTCGAACCCAAGCGTTCAGCGTCATAGGCGGACATGCTAACCTCTGCGCTACGGTGGCCTCCGATAACATTCCCTTAGTCTTCCAAATATCGATTCAGGATCTGTGGGAATCCTTGGTATCCAAGCATGCATCATTGGTCGAGAGCAATATCTTCCTATAATCATACAAAGGCAACATCATCCTACTCAACTGAAGAAGATGGACAAGGAACCCCTAACAGGGATAGTAGGGCCGCGGTTACTGGGTTTTATCTCTTAGAGTGCGGCATGAGGGCTCACTTTTCACTGACGACTTAAAAATGGATTGTGGATTTCGAAATATAGATGAGACTGGTATGTGCCATAACGACTTCCGCACTTGCAACACTGGGGACAAAGCTTTCATTTCTCAAAACTCGGAAATCGGATGAGTGACCAAACTCCTCAACTAGTGCTGGTGGTTGATTAACATCTAATACTCTTTAACAAATATGTAACAAACGCATCAAAGCTCCCGCTGGTTCCATTATCAGCACAGAATAATGCACAATTTAATCTTTTGTTATGGCACAAGTACACAATCCATTCATTGTGCTGACTTTCAGCAATCCTCTTTCGAAGTATAATTGTGCTGTTCTCTGAGATATGAACGGAAGAAATTTTATTGGGGTATGTATGGAGGCAGTGTGTGTGACTACAATGGCTGTAGGAGACGTGATAATCGCTTCGTGTCAAAAAAAAAAAAAAACGGAAGACGAGAAAACACACTAAAGATATGATTGTTTGATGATTACAAAATATTTATTTTTGTTATTTTAGCAAATGGCTTTTAAGGCTAATGAGATCTCGTTGAGTTTTATGTTCTACCTGACATTAAAAGCTGCCAAATTCAAGTATGGGGTGTTGCTTTTAATCTGAAATAAGCCCAAGATACTTAAAGAATATGCTGATAGGTTTTCTGAATCATGTCAGACAAAAAGTTAATTTCCTGGCGATATAAGTAAGTAAGTATTTGCATGTTAAAAAGACTTGTTGGGATATTGTTTTCAAGTCTGGGCTAATTCAACTTTTTGGGAGTTATTGTTTAAAATCGAAAATCTGTTTGGAAAAACAACAACTTTTCCTTTAACAACAAATTTTTATGTTGTCACACAGTGGTCTTACATTCAAATTAAATGACCAGAAGTGCATAGCTCTGATTACGGGGAGATCGATTTTAAATCGCATTTTACAAAACACTAGACACTCTTATATGCAGCAAAAGCTTATGAGGCAGTACTTGGAGTATTCGAAAAAATCCTTCATATTTTAAGTTCTACATTTAGGGAGAATAATGATGTCCAATGGAAATCGCAACTTCGATAGAATGATCAAGACATCTCTCACTTGGTGTTAAAAATCGACTAGACAGGTAATAAGCACAGCTGTAGTCTACCTCATTGTGCTAGCAATGTGGGCGATGTGCTCCTCCTATGATGATAACAAAGATGTCTATCTCTTGTTCATTCATTTCAACAACCACTGTTAAATTAAGACCAATGAAGAACAAGTAAAAGCGTGCTAAGTTCGGCCGGGCCGAATCTTATAGACCCTCCACCATGCATCACATCCCTTCTTAGGCAAAACAAGTAAAAGCGTGCTACGTTCGACCGGGCCGAATCTTATATACCCTTCACCATGGATCGCATTTGTCGAGTTCTTTTCCCGGCATCTCTTCTTAGGCAAAAAAAAAGGATACAAGAAAAGATTTGCTATGCTATTAGAGCGATATCAAGATATGGTCCGGTTTGCACCACATTTAAATTATATGTTGGGGACCTGTGTAAAATGTCAGCCAATTCGAATAAGAATTGCGCTCTTTAGAGGCTCAAGAAGTAATATAGAGAGATCGATTTATATGGCAGCTGTATCGGGTTATAGACCAATTCAGACCATAATTAACACGTATGTTGATGGTCATGAGAGAATCCGTCGTACAAAATTTCAGGTAAATCGGATAATAATTGCGACCTCTAGAAGTTCAAGAAGTCAAGTCCCCAGATCGGTTTATATGGCAGCTATATCAGGTTATGAACCGATTTGAACCTTATTTGACACAGTTGTTGAAAGTAACAATAAAAAACGTCTTGCGAAATTTCAGCCAAATCGGATAGAAATTGCGCCCTCTAGAAGCTGAAGAAGTCAAGTCCCCAGATCGGTTTACATGACAGCTATATCAGGTTATGAACCGATTTGAACCATATTTGGTTATGAACCGAACATATCAGGTTATGAACCGATTTGAACCAGTTGTTGGATATCATAACAAAATACTACGTGCCAAAATTCATTGAAATCGGATAAGAATTGCGCCCTCTAGAGGCTCCAGAAGTCAAATCCCCAGATGTGTTTATATGACAGCTATATCAGGTTATGAACCGATTTGAACCTTATTTGACGCAGTTGTTGAAAGTAAGAATAAAATACGTCTTGCAAAATTTCAGCCAAATCGGATAGGAAATGCGCCTTCTAGAAGCTCAAGAAGTCAAGTCCCCAGATCGGTTTATATGACAGCTATATCAGGTTATGAATCAATTTGAACCTTATTTGACGCAGTTGTTGGATATCATAACAAAATACTTCGTGCAAAAATTCATTAAAATCGGATAAGAATAGCGCCCTCTAGAAGCTCAAGAAGTCAAGTCCCCAGATTTGTTTATATGACAGCTATATCAGGTTATGGACCGATTTGAACCATACTTAGCACAGTTGTTCGAGATCATAACAAAACACGTCGTGCAAACTTTCATCCCAATCGGATAAGAATGCGCACTCTAAAGGCTCAAGAATTCAAGACCCAAGATCGATTTATATGGCAGCTATATCAAAACATGGACTGATATGGCCCATTTACAATACCAACCGACCTAGACTAATAGGAAGTATTTGTGCAGAATTTCTAGCAGCTAGCTTTACTTCTATGGAATTTAGCGTGCTTTCGACAGACAAACGGACGGCCGGACAGACGGACGGACATGGCTAGATCGACATAAAATGTCGCGACGATCAAGAATATATACATAATGGGGTCTCAGACGATTATTTCGAGTAGTTACAAACGGAATGACGAAATTAGTATACCCCCATCCTATGGTGGAGGGTATAAAAAAATGCCTACACACTCTTGAGCCGTAATAAAAATGAATGGAAGCAAACAACAACAGCAAAAAATCTTATCATGAAAAGCATCATAAAAATGTTTTAGACAATCACATTTCCTACCTCCTTTTGTTTCCTTGCCGCGAATTATCGTCATCATCATCGTTATCATCAACTGATGCAGCATTTGTAGTAAGTGCGTGTTTTTATGACCATGTTCTACAATATCAAATCAAAATGGTTTTGCACTTTTTTTTATTTGCAGGAAATCCACACAAAGTATTCGCCCGAAACTGAAACTCATTCATTGCCTCAAAATGAGGCAATGCTTGAATGAGAGAAAAGGCGTTTATTGTAATTTGTTATGAACTTTCCAAAATGTTTAAGTTAGATATGCAAACTTGAAGAGTGCTAAATTTTTAAATGAATCGCTTAAAATGATTTCTATTGCTTGCATGAAAAAGATGAATGTTATATAAGGCAACTTAATACACATCGTAGAGTTTGTTTTTATGGAAAATTAGCTGGACAGGGCCCGCTCCGCTGCGCCTTCTTTTACTTTATATGGAACAAATGTTTCCTTGGAATATTTATTTTCAACAATTAAAGATCATTTAGTGAACTACCATGCTAACTTGACAAATAGTTTAACAATATAAATGCCTATATCTGAATCCCATATGATCTTTATTGGTCTACGAATTTAAGTTTGGATGTAAGGTGTACTCCATTCTTAAAATAATTCATTTCAGTCCGATATTCTCATGATGTCTGATTTAGTGGTGTTTTCGGGGGTGAGGTGGTCTCCCTGACACCTGGCCCTGAAAAAATATCAGCATCGTGCTCTACTCTCAAATACCATTTATTTAAGCCCCATATTGCCACTGGCTTAAGAGGAGTTTACAGGATGTAGCGTCCCCCCAACACATGGCCCCAAAATAGGTTATCAAATTCGTTTTCTAATCTCAAGCACCTTTCATTTGAGCCACATATTGACATGGTCGAAAATTTTTTTCCTTTTGGGGGTGTTTTGGGAAAGGGGTGATGCCCTAAATACATGGTCCTACATTTGGATATCAAATTCGTATTATATTCTCAAATACCTTTAATTGTGCCCCATATTGCGATGGTCAGTGCTGTTTGTGGGGTATTTTGAGAAAGGGGTAGACCCCCAGAAAATTGGTTCCGAAAATGGGTATCAATTCTTGATCTACCCCCCCATAACTTTCATTTAAGCCCCACATTGCCATGCTCGGTAAATATGCCCGATTTAGGGGTGTTTTGGGGATTAGGGTGGTCCCCACAACACTAAGCCCGGAAAATATATCAGCAACGTGCTCTATTCTCATGTATCTATATATCATTTATTTGAACCGCATATTGCCATTGCCATCAAAATTGCATATCAAATTCGTTTTCAAATCTCATTTAAACTCCTTATTGCAAAAGTCAGCAAATATGTCCATTTAGTTCCACTCTCTTTAAGGCCCAAATTGTCTTGGTGAGCAAATACGTCCAATTTGGGGGTTGTTATGGTGGTGGGACGTCCCCTAAACAGTTGGTCCCTATTGTTGATATCAGATATGTGGTCTTCTCCCAAATACCTTTAATTTGAGTTCCATATTTATATAGTCGGGTGTGTTTTGGGGGATGGGCGGCCACTCAGTGAGTTGGCCTTGAAAATATATGTCGGATTCGTGTTCCACTTTAAAAACCCTCTTATTTGAGCCTCACATTGCAAAAGTCAGAAAATACTTACTATTTGGGTGGTGTTGTGGGGGTGGCGTGGCCCCATAGACACTTTTCCCGAATATTGATATCAAATTCGAGCTTAACTCCCAAAGACCTTTCATTTGAGCCCCATATTGCTATGGTCGTAAATTTGTCCCCTTTAGGGGATGTTTTTGGGGAGAGGTGGCTTCCCAAACACTTGGTCCTATATTTGGATATCAGATTCGTATTCTGCATTAAAATACCTTTTATTTAAGCCCCATATTCCTATGGTCAGTAAATAAGTTCTGTTTGGGGGGTGTTTTGGGAAAGGGGTGGACCCCCAGAAACGTGGTCCCACATTTGGATATCAGATTCGTATTCTACTCGCAAATACCTTTCATTTGACTCCCATATTGCCATGGTCGGTAAATATGTCCAATCTAGGGTGTTTTGGGGCTTGGGGTGGTCCCCCTGGCACTTGGTCCGACAACTGGATATCAGATACGTTTTCTTATCATAAATACCTTTCATTTGAGTCCCATATTGTCTTGATTGGTATAAATATATGTTTGGTAGGTTTTAGGGTGGGGAGGACCCCCTAGGTACCCCATCCGAAATTTGGATACCAAATTTTTATCTTTAGGGTACTATATGAGAGCACACAAAATTTCGCTTAAATCGCACTACCCATCTCCGAGATCTGGCGATTCTGAAAATTAGGGTAAGGGGGAGGGTTCACCCCCCATATCGGTCCATGTTTTGATATAGCTGCCATATAAACCGATCTTGGGTCTTGACTTCTTGAGCCTCTAGAGTGCGCAATTCTTATCCGATTGGAATGAAATTTTGCACAACGTGTTTTGTTATTATATCCAACAACTGTGTCGAGTATGGTTCAAATCGGTCTATAACCTGATATAGCTGCCATATAAACCGATCTTGGGTATTGACTTCTTGAGCCTCTAGAGGGCGCAATTCTTATCCAATTTGAATGAATTTTGGCACGTAGTATTTTGTTATGATATCCAACAACTGTGCCAAATATGGTTCAAATCGGTTCATAACCTGATATAGCTGTCATGTAAACCGATCTGGGGACTTGACTTCTTGAGCTTCTAGAGGGCGCAATTTCTATCCGATTTGGCTGAAATTTCGCAAGACGTTTTTGATTGTTACTTTCAACAACTATGTCAAATAAAGTACAGGTCGGTTCATAACCTGATATAGCTGCCATATAGACCGATCTGGGATCTTGACTTCTTGAGCCTCTAGAGGTCGCAATTATTATCCGATTTGCCTGAAATTTTGTGCAACGGATCCTCTCATGACCATCAATATACGTGTTTATTATGGTCTGAATCGGTCTATAGCCCGATACAGCTCCCATATAAATCGATATCTCTATTTTTCTTCTTGAGCCCCCAAAGGGCGCAATTCTTATTCGAATTAGCTGACATTTTATAATTTAATTGTGGTCCAAGCCGGACCATATCTTGATATCGCTCTAATAGCAGAGCAAATCTTTTCTTATATCCTTTTTTGCCTAAGAAGAGATGCCGGGAAAAGAACTCGACAAATGCGATCCATGGTGGGGGTATATAAGATTCGGCCCGGCCGAACTTTGCACGCTTTTTCTTGTTATATATAAGAAGATTAGCTGGACAGGGCCCGTTCCGCTGCACCTTCTCTCACTCTCTTATTTTATCTGAGCCCTATACTGGCACGGTCAGGAGAAAATCCTGTTTGGGGGTGCTGCTATGGCCTTTCGGATATTTCGCCCCAATGTGGATATAATATTGGTGCTCTACTCCCAAATTTCTTTCATTTGAGCCTTATGTTACTACGGTCGGTAAATATGTACGGTAAGGGGAAGTTTTTTTTGGTGGTAAGGTGGACGCCCAGGTATCAGATTCGTGCTCTAGTCTCAAACACCTTTCATTATACCCACCATCGTAGGATAGGGGGTATATTCATTAAGTCATTCCGTTTGCAACACATCGAAATATCAATTTCCGACCCTACAAAGTACATATATTTGGGATCGTCGTAAAATTCTAAGACTATTTGACGATGTCCGTGTGTCTGTCCGTCTATCCATCCGTCTATTGCACTCACTCTAGAGCCTTCAAAAATGAAAATATATTTTAAAAAAAGTCTTCAGCGTGATGTTTCTGTTAAAAATAAATATAAATAAACACTCACCTTAGAGTTATGGGACCATGACTTCACAGGATCTAAAAATTAAAAGAAAAATATAAAAAAATTTAAATAATTTATATTAGAGATTAAATCTTTTATGCTACAAGAGGATAACTTTCTACTCTCTCTCGCAACGCACTGTGGGATGGAATCGGAAACAAAATAGTAAAAATCTGCCGTTGTAGTGCACGTAGAGATAAATCTATCACCAAGTCAGAACAAGGTCCATGTAGCTGTAGCCCGGCTGGAAAACAATAAGACAGCAGGAGCCGATGGGTTGCCGGCTGAAATGTTTAAGACCAGAGGCGACACCCTGATAAGGCGTATACGCAATCTGGCTAGAAGAACACATAACCTATGATTCGAACTTCAGCATACACCAAAAAAAATGCCATAAATATTTCAAAACTTTGTATAATCTATTTCATTTCATTATTTCTACGATTTGCTTTTTTTTTAACGAATTTCAATAAAATCAGACAAAAAACTACTACTTTTATTTCAATGCTTTTAAACAAAAAATGTATGCCTAACATTGTCGAATTTATTATTAATAAATAGCAAATGCATCAAACGTTGTTTAGAAGTTTGAAAATTTGGAATGGTTTTATTCAGAAGTTTAAAATGTTCAATTGAATGTCAGCAGTCAGTGTTTGCTGATATCTGCAGTTTAATTTTTCTGGGTGTACCATGTCTCGCACACAAGAAAGGGGACAATATGGTATGTCCCAACTTCAAAGGAATAAGTCTCCTCCCCATCGCTTACAAAATACTCTCGGGCATACTGTGTGAAAGATTAAAAGCTAAAGTCAACGAAATAATTGGATCCTATCAGTAAACCCATCATAGACCAGATATTTACACTACGTCAAATCCTGGAAAAGACCCGTAAAGGACAGCTTAACTCTTCCCATCTCTTCGTTGAATGCTGGAGAATATTATACGAGATGCATTTGTGAATAGGCATGACACACTACTCACAAGAGACCATATGCTAGTCAACTATGTCGACGTCATCGATATTATGGGTCGGTCATTGGAAAAAAATAATTGCAGTCTTTGAAAGTGTCAAAAGAGAACCAACAAATGTGGAGAGAACCAAGTAAATGGAGATTAGACAAATTGGGTAAAATCAATTCCTACAATTACTCTGTAAACCCCAGAAGGTGAAGAAAAATGGAGGAAGTTAAGAACTACAACTTCATCTACCTCGGCATCGACGTAACCAAACAAACGACACCATTTTTGATATAAAACGAGGGATAATATTGGCTAACAGATGCTACTTTGGATTAAACAAGGAATTGAAGAGCAAAGTCACTTCTCGACTATCCAACACCCTGATACTACCCGTGCTGTTGTATGGCTTCGAAGCATGGGTACTTGCCAAAGCATATAAAGCGGTACTTGGAGTGTTTGAGAGAAAAATCCTTCGTAAAATTGATGGATCAGTCTGCATTACTGGGAAATATGGGCGTCGTATGAACCACTAGCCGTATGAGCCATATGATGACGATAGCAAAGTTAAGCGCATCAAAATAAAACACTTGCGTTGGCTAGGTCACGTTGTCAAAAAGGATGAAGAACCTCCAACAAAGAAGTTTTTGAAGGCGACCATAATAAAACCTATGGGCACCACACAGGTCGGAAATCTCAGTTCCAATTTGTAAAGTGTTCATCGTCAACACGAGAAGCTCAGCTGAAGCTACCGGGCTACCGTACACAGGTACCGAGTGGAGAGACTCAGTGAGAGGCCGGCCGTCACCGCCTCTTGCCTAAATACTGAGTGCCTATAGTAAAAACGTGCTAAGTTCGGTCGAGCGGAATCTTGGGAACCCATCACCATGGATTCTGCTAAAAATGTATATGAAATAAATTTTGTTGAAGGGCATAATTTTATTGTGAATACCAAACTTCTGTCAAACCAGCTAAAATTAAAGCTTCTAGGAACCGAACAAAGATGATCGAGGGACAGGTTTATATGGGAGATATATCAGGTTATAGATCAATTTGGACCGCAGTTGTTGGAAGTTGTAAAAGAACACTGCACGGAACATTTCAGCCAAATCGGACAAAAATTGCGGCTTGTATGCACTCAAGAAGTCAAATCGGGAGACCGGTTTACATCGGAGCTACATCAGGTTATAGACCGATTTAAACCGTACTAAGCACAGTTGTTGAAAGTCATAACATAACACTATGTTTAAAATCTCAGCCGAATAGCATGATAATTGTGGCTTCAAAAAGTCAAATCGGGAGATCGGTTTACATGAAAGCTATATCAGGTACTTGACCGATTTAAACCATACTTGGCACAGTTGTTGAAAGTCAAAACTCAAACTCAAGGGCTCAAGAAGTCAAATCGGGAGATCGGTTTATATAGAAACTATATCAGGTTCTTGATCGATTTGGACCGTATAGGTTCACTTGTTGGAAGACATAGCAGAACACTATTTGCAAAGTAAAAGCGTGCTAAGTTCGGCCGGGCCGAATCGTGGAACCCCACCACCATGGATTCTGCTAAAATATGAGAGCTATATCATGTTCCTGGCCGGTTTGGACCGTACTTAGCACAGTTGTTGAGAGTCATAGCAGAATACTGTGTGCAAAATTTCAGCCTAATCGGACAAAAATTACAGCTTCCAGGGGTACAAGAAGTCAAATTAGGAGATCGGTTTATATGGGAGCTATATCAGGTTATATACAGATTTTGGACTGTACTTGGCACGATATGGCCCATTTGCAATCCTCAATGACCAACATCAATCTTAAGTATGTGCGCAAAATTTCAAGCGGCTAGCTTTACGCGTTCGACCGTTATCGTGATTTTCATTGGTGGAGGGACGGTAGGACAGATAGTAGGACGGTAGGACGGACGGTAGGTAGGACAGACGGTAGGACGGATAGTAGGACGGACGGTAGGACGGATAGTTGGACGGACGGTAGGACGAACGGACGGTAGGACGAATTTAAGTTTGGATGTAAGGTATACTCAATTCTTAACATAATTTATTTCAGCCCGATATTCTCATGATGTCCCCCATGAGGCCCTAAAAAAATATGGCCCTAAAAAATATCAGCATAGTGCCCTTCTCATAAATACCATTTATTAAAACCCCATATTGCCATTGGTTTTGAGGGGAGTTTACAGGTTGAGGCGTCCCCCAAACACATGGCCTCATAATTGGTTATCAAATTCGTTATCTAATCTCAAATACCTTTCATTTTAGCCACATATTGGCATGGTCGAAAAATTTTTACCCTTTGGGGGGTGTTTTATGGAAGGGGTGATGCCCTATATACATGGTCCTACATTTGGATATCAAAGACGTATTCTACTCCCAAATACTTTTATTTGCGTCCCATATTGCGATGGTTAGTAAACAATTTCTGTTTGTGGGGTATTTTGGGAAAAGGGTAGACCCCCAGAAAATTGGTCCCCTTTCATTTAATACCAAATTGACATGGTCGGTAAATATGCCCCATTTAGGGGTGTTTTGGGAAGGAAGGACGGACGGAAGAACGGAAGGACGGACGGAAGAACGGACGGTAGGACGGACGGACGGACAGAAGGACGGACGGACAGAAGGACGGACGGACGGTAGGACGGACGGTAGGACGGACGGTAGGACGGACGGTAGGACGGACGGTAGGACGGACGGACGGACAGAAGGACGGACGGACAGAAGGACGGACGGACGGTAGGACGGACGGTAGGACGGACGGTAGGACGGACGGTAGGACGGACGGTAGGACGGACGGTAGGACGGACGGTAGGACGGACGGTAGGACGGACGGTAGGACGGACGGTAGGACGGACGGTAGGACGGACGGTAGGACGGACGGTAGGACGGACGGTAGGACGGACGGTAGGACGGACGGTAGGACGGACGGTAGGACGGACGGTAGGACGGACGGTAGGACGGACGGTAGGACGGACGGTAGGACGGACGGTAGGACGGACGGTAGGACGGACGGTAGGACGGACGGTAGGACGGACGGTAGGACGGACGGTAGGACGGACGGTAGGACGGACGGTAGGACGGACGGTAGGACGGACGGTAGGACGGACGGTAGGACGGACGGTAGGACGGACGGTAGGACGGACGGTAGGACGGACGGTAGGACGGACGGTAGGACGGACGGTAGGACGGACGGTAGGACGGACGGTAGGACGGACGGTAGGACGGACGGTAGGACGGACGGTAGGACGGACGGTAGGACGGACGGTAGGACGGACGGTAGGACGGACGGTAGGACGGACGGTAGGACGGACGGTAGGACGGACGGTAGGACGGACGGTAGGACGGACGGTAGGACGGACGGTAGGACGGACGGTAGGACGGACGGTAGGACGGACGGTAGGACGGACGGTAGGACGGACGGTAGGACGGACGGTAGGACGGACGGTAGGACGGACGGTAGGACGGACGGTAGGACGGACGGTAGGACGGACGGTAGGACGGACGGTAGGACGGACGGTAGGACGGACGGTAGGACGGACGGTAGGACGGACGGTAGGACGGACGGTAGGACGGACGGTAGGACGGACGGTAGGACGGACGGTAGGACGGACGGTAGGACGGACGGTAGGACGGACGGTAGGACGGACGGTAGGACGGACGGTAGGACGGACGGTAGGACGGACGGTAGGACGGACGGTAGGACGGACGGTAGGACGGACGGTAGGACGGACGGTAGGACGGACGGTAGGACGGACGGTAGGACGGACGGTAGGACGGACGGTAGGACGGACGGTAGGACGGACGGTAGGACGGACGGTAGGACGGACGGTAGGACGGACGGTAGGACGGACGGTAGGACGGACGGTAGGACGGACGGTAGGACGGACGGTAGGACGGACGGTAGGACGGACGGTAGGACGGACGGTAGGACGGACGGTAGGACGGACGGTAGGACGGACGGTAGGACGGACGGTAGGACGGACGGTAGGACGGACGGTAGGACGGACGGTAGGACGGACGGTAGGACGGACGGTAGGACGGACGGTAGGACGGACGGTAGGACGGACGGTAGGACGGACGGTAGGACGGACGGTAGGACGGACGGTAGGACGGACGGTAGGACGGACGGTAGGACGGACGGTAGGACGGACGGTAGGACGGACGGTAGGACGGACGGTAGGACGGACGGTAGGACGGACGGTAGGACGGACGGTAGGACGGACGGTAGGACGGACGGTAGGACGGACGGTAGGACGGACGGTAGGACGGACGGTAGGACGGACGGTAGGACGGACGGTAGGACGGACGGTAGGACGGACGGTAGGACGGACGGTAGGACGGACGGTAGGACGGACGGTAGGACGGACGGTAGGACGGACGGTAGGACGGACGGTAGGACGGACGGTAGGACGGACGGTAGGACGGACGGTAGGACGGACGGTAGGACGGACGGTAGGACGGACGGTAGGACGGACGGTAGGACGGACGGTAGGACGGACGGTAGGACGGACGGTAGGACGGACGGTAGGACGGACGGTAGGACGGACGGTAGGACGGACGGTAGGACGGACGGTAGGACGGACGGTAGGACGGACGGTAGGACGGACGGTAGGACGGACGGTAGGACGGACGGTAGGACGGACGGTAGGGTGCGCGAGTGGGCGGGCGGCAATAAGTGAGACTTTTCCTGTAGTGTCCTTAAATCAATTATTTCAAAAATACACAAGAAAATATTGAGGGAAATTATTGATAAGAACAACACAACAATGTATTGTAGCATTCACATACAAAAATATAAGACCACATCAAAATGCCAATTGGCTAAGAAATGCTGAGTGGAGTTTTATTTATGGAAATACCGTATAACAAGATAAAAAAAATGAGAGAACCAAATTACAAGTAATACGGCATTGAGCTAATTCGGGACGAACTTTAGAAAAGTCTCACTAAGCAACTGTTGCTAGTCATACATAACACTGTGGAACAAAATGTTGATGAACGCTTTTTCAGTTGGTGCCAAATTTTACTCACAACTTACCATTCGAGGAACATGCTATCAACGGACAAGCTGCCGCTTTAAGACTTTGGACCCATTAAAGGGGTATTTATGTACGGATCTCGCTGAAATTTTACACAGTGGGTTGTATTGGATCCTCGACATTTGTGTCGCTTTTGGTACAGATCAGACAAGATAAGGAAATAGATGCCATATATACTAATCTCCGGATTTCGCCTAAATTTGGTGCAGTGCATTATTTATGGACAATAAGCAACAGATATTCAAGGGTTCTTAATATCTGTTGCTTATTGTCCAGATCAGACCATATTTGGGTAAAGCTGGTACATAGAGCTATCTCTAGAGTTAAGGTCTGGAGCCCATAAAAATTCACATTTATCCTTAGTAGCAATAATTGGAATAAAACTTTGAACAACCTTGACGAATATGATCTTCAACGAGCTATATTTGGATGTAGCTCCCATATTGACCTGGGCGATCGGTCAATATGGGATTAAATGTCTTGGGTCAACAAAGGGCAAGTTTCCACTCGATGCCTGAGAAATTTAAAGCTGAGTTTTTGAGCTCTCGACATTTGTGCGCGATACGGCCTATAGTTTGATATAGTGTGTGTACATGCCTTGCGTTCATAAAGGCTGGCAACACTGGATTAAACAGTTCACGCATGTTTCGTGTTTTGCCTTTAATTTACCCATAACTTGACTTAAAAACTAATAACGCTTGCAAATTATTAATTTTTATACCCTCCACCATAGGATGGGGGGTATACTAATTTCGTCATTCTGTTTGTAACTACTCGAAATATTCGTCTGAGACCCCATAAAGTATATATATTCTTGATCTTTGCGATATTTTATGTCGATCTAGCCATGTCTGCCATATAAACCGATCTTGGGTCTTGACTTCTTGAGTGCGCAGTTCTTATCCGATTGGAATAAAATTTTGCACGACGTGTTTTGTTATGATATCCAACAGCTGTGCTAAGTATGGTTCAAATCGGTCCATAACCTGATATAGCTGCCATATAAACCGATCATCGGTCTTAACTTCTTGAGCCTCTAGAGTGCGCAATTCTTATCCGATTGGCTGGTGGCATCATTGGACCGTACTTCCTCAAAGATGATGCGAATCGTAACGTAACTGTGAATGGTGAGCACTACCGTGAGATGATATCCAACTTTGTATACCCTCCACCATAGGATGGGGGTATACTAATTTCGTCATTCTGTGTGTAACACCTCGAAATAAGCGTCTAAGACCCCATAAAGTATACATATTATTGACCGTTATGACATTTTAAGTCGATCTAGCCATGGCCGTCCGTCTGTCTGTCGAAAGCACGATAACTTTCGAAGGAGTAAAGCTAGCCGCTTGAAAATTTGCAGTAATACTTTTTATTAGTGTAGGTCGGTTGGGATTGTAAATGGGCCAAATCGGTTCATGTTTTGATATAGCTGCCATATAAACTGATCTTGGGTATTGACTTCTTGAGCCTCTAGAGGGCGCAATTCTCATCCGATTTGACTGCACGTGTTGTTTTGGTTTCACGTGTTTTGCACGTGTTGTTTTGGTTTCACTTCCAAGAACTGTACCAAGTATTGTCGAAATTGGTTCATTACCTGATATAGCCGCCATATAAACCGATCTGGGGTCTTGAGTTCTTGAGCCACTAGAGGGCGCAATTATTATCCGATTTAGCTGAAATTTTGCACGTGGTGTTTTGGTTTCACTTCCAAGAACTGTACCATGTATTGTCGAAATTGGTTCATTACCTGATATAACCGCCATATAAACCGATCTGGGGTCTTGACTTCTAGAGCTACTAGAGGGCGTAATTCTTATCCAATTTGGCTGTAATTTTGCACGTGGTGTTTCGGTATCACTTCCAATAAGTGTAGTGAGTATGATTCAAATCGGATCATAACCTGGTATAGCTGCTATATAAACCGATCTTGGATCTTGACTTCTTGAGCTACTAGATGGCCCAATTCTCATCTGATTTGGCAGAAATTTTGTACAACGACTTTTCCCGTGACTTTCAACATGCGTATCCAATGTGGTCTGAATCGATCTATAGCTTGATACAGCTCCCATATAAACCGATTTCTCGTTTTGCTTCTTGAGCCCCTACAAGGCGGAATTCTTACCCGAATGAACTGAAATATTACACAATAACTTTCACATTGTTCAGCATTCAATTCATTTATGGTCCGAATCGGACTATAACTTGATATAGCTCCCATACAAAACAAACTCTTATTATTATTGTTTGCCTAAAAAGAGATACCGCGCAAAGAACTCGCGATGCATGGTGGAGGGTATATAAGATTTGGCCCGGCCGAACTTAGCCGAACTTAGTTCGAAATGCAAGAGCTTGACTTGCATGACATGTGGTTTCAACAAGACGGTGCCACATGCCACACAGCACGCGTAACAATTGACTAATTGATTGGCGCCATTTATTTTGATTGTTTAGTCTCTATTGAAAAAAGTTGCCTAAATACTTTAACCTTTTATTTTTGCCTTGATAAGAAGACATGTTGAAGATGCGTTTTTAGTAAAATTTGAGCCAAACTTCAACTAAATTGGAAATTTCTTCCTAGTTCTTAAAACGCAAGCCCCAGACCCCTCCATTTAGCAATGTCGGTCCATCCGCTGTTCCCGCTGCTCCACAATGTTACATGCCCATTCATCGCCCACTCCCTTAACTCGGACTGCATCGACCCGAAAGGCTTGGGGTTAATCAAGTTTATTGAAGGCAGTGCTCTGGCCTTCACTGCCAAATCGTCTGTTCTTTCATTTCCCCTTACTCCGTTATGGCCCGGCATCCAAACGATGCGGATTTTGCCATCCTCAGAGAAGGCGTTAATCCCCTTCTTGCACTACAAGACTCTTCGTGACTTTACCGTCCTGTTTGTGATTGCCCTTAAGATAATTTTACTGTCGGTAAAGATGTTCACACTCGACGTCCTCGCATTAGCACCACACCACTTCACGCATTCCGTGATCGCCCGGATCCCCGCCTGCAGGACCGTATTATGGTCAGGCAGTCTCAGTCCCTGGGTTCTTAATGTAAACCCTCAGGCCCACTCTGTCCTCTAGCTTTGATCCATCCGTGTAACATGATCCATCCGTCTAACAAGATGGCAATACTAGGGTTCCGTCAATCCAAGCTTGTGCCGATGGTAGCAAAGCCTCGCACTCGACTTTAAGGTTCATCTCAGGTATCCGATCGGAAACCTCTTCCCTTCCTATCGTCGCCTCGATTATACCGCGTTGGTATGAGCTGCTCCCATCCTCAAACCATTCTCCCATCGCCTTAAGTCACATAGCCGTAGTGGCTGCCTCACACTTAATCTGTATGTCAATGGGTCGGATATCTATTGTAGAATAGTGTCCAGGGCCCTGGTGGGTGTGGTTCTTATTGCTCCGCTTATGCCAAGGCAAGATGTTCTCTGGACCTTTTGTATGGTCCTTATGTTGCACTTTTTCTAACTAGCAGTCCACCAAACTACTAAATAAGTATTGGTCTAATCACGATCCTGTAGAGCCAGTGGACTATCCTCGGATTTCGAGCCTACGGCCCGTCTACATAGTGCCCAACATCTGTGAGCCTTCTCTGTACGCTCGTGAATATGACACTTCCAATTCAGTTTCCTGTCCAAGATCACACCTAAGTATTTGACCTTGTTAGATATCGAAATCGTTTCGTTGAGGAAACGTCGTGCGTGCATGAACAGGCATATTTCCTTCCTCACGAACAGGCATATTTCAGTGTTCTCTGGGTTAACATTGAGACCTCTTGGTGTAGCCCCGTCATATGCCATATTGAAGACCCCTTCGGCCCTTCTGCATAGTTCGTTCGGATCCTTACCCCTTAGAAGTATTATAACATGGTCTGCGTAGCAGACAGGTTCAAATCCCTCCTCAGTCAGCATCCGTAATAGGTCATTTATGGTGGTCACCCATAGAAGTGGCGATAAAATGCCCCCCTGTGGCGTGCCCTGTGCCACTTTCTCACTTATATTTATGCCATGGCATGGGACACACAATTTATCCCCCTGTTCCTTAGCATATGGTTTATCCAGTCTCTAAGGAACGCGTCCACCCGGTAATGATCTAAGGATTGGATCAGAGTGTCGGTACGCACATTGTTAAAAGCCCCCTCGATGTCAATGCATACCGCCAGTGTGTATGTTTTGGCTTCGAAGGATTCTCCTATTTTATGCACAACCTCGTGCAGGGCAGTCTCCATCGACCTTCCCTTGACACAGGCATGCTGTTTGTATTTGAGCAGTTCGCTGGATGTCCTTCTCTTTCTCATGGTGTCCACAATACGTTCCATGGTTTTGAGTAGAAAGGACGTAAGGCTTATGGGTCTGTAGGCCTTTGGTGACGCATAACTTTCCTTGCTGGGCTTGGGTATAAACACCATCCTTGCCTCCTACCAGGCTTTCGGAGTGTATGCGCCAGACAGTCTGCCTCTTTCTGTAGTAACGCCGGAAATATTCCATCCATGTGACTTAAATGGTTTGAAGCTCCTCAAGGATTCCTTCACCATAAATTCCGTAATTATAAAACTTCGATCAACGTCATTATTCCAAGATTCCGGTGTCTCCGTGAGACCCTTCGTATCCTGTGGAAAATGGGTTTTCATCAAAAGCCTCAACATGTCCTCTGTTGTCTCTGCTCTCATTCCCATGTCGTCTACTAAAGTTTCAGTTTGGACATGGGTTTTTGAGATAAATTTCTTTATCTTGACCAGTTCGCAGAAAAGTTTCCAGGAGGCACATTTTGCCGCTCTGATAATCTTATTGCACTTCTTGAGACGTATGTAATACACATTCCAATAAACATCCGCTTTTTTACGACGTGCTCTGTTAAAAAGTCTGCGGACCTCTTTCCAAATATTGCGAATTTTTCTTGGTCTGATTTCCTTTCCCGAAGAGGACAACCATCTTCGAAGGATCCCACCAGTGCAGTCGTAATCCTGTTGACATTCTCGTCAATCTCTTCTATGCTTGGACAATCTAAATTATCTTGCCCAAGCCTTCTTCTGAGTAGCCTTCCGAATTTTGTCCAGTTAGTTTTCAACTTAGTCCGAAAGCTTATTCGACGCTGGCCTTGCTATTCTAAACCTAATGTAGCGATGGTCAGAGAGTGTTCCATGGAGACCCTCCTATCCTATTAACAAAGGTAGCGGTGTTACCAACACTAAGTGTTATTAGGTCGTTAGTATTCAAGAACTCTGCCAGGGCTTGGCCCCGCTTATTAGTTTTGGTACTACCCCACGAAATGTGGTGAGAGTTCGCATCGCACCCTATTAGTTCCTCGTTTCCTGTCTGTTTTGCTTTCCTCACCAGCTTAGGCCCATAAAAGCCACATTTATTATCCGATTTTGATGAAATTTGGGACAGAGAGAGTTGTGTTAGGCCCTTCGACATCCTTCTTAAATTTGGCCCAGAAAGGTCCAGATTTGGATATAGCTGTCATATAGACCGATCCATCGATTTAAAGTCTTAGGCCCATAAAAGCCACATTTATTATCCGATTTTGGCGAAATTTGGGACAGTGAGTTGGGTTAGGCTCTTCGACGTATTTCTTTAATTGGGCTCTGATTGGCCCAGGTTTGGATATAGCTGTCATATAGACCGATCCGTTGATTTAGGGTCTTAGGCACATAAAAGCCACATTTATTATCCGATTTTGGCGAAGTTTGAGACAGTGAGTTGTGTTAGGCTCTTCGACATGTTTGTTTAACTGGGCTCTGATTGGCCCAGATTTGGATACAGCTGTCATATAGACTGATCCGTTGATTTAGGGTCTTAGGCCCATAAAAGCCACATTTATTATCCGATTTTGCTGAAATTTGGGTTGTGAGTTGTGTCAGAGTGTTGTGTTAGGCCCTTCGACATCCTGTTTCAATTTCGACCAGATCGGTCCAGATTTGGATATAGCTACCATATAGACCGATCTCTCGCTTTAAAGTTTTGTGCGCATTAAAAGGCGCATTTATTGTCCGATGTCGCCGAAATTGGGGACAGTGACATACTTTTGCAATATGACCCAGATCGGTTCCGATCTAAGTTCGGCCCGGCCAAACTTAGCGCCTTTGTACTTGTTAGCACTATTTTCTTCATGGGGATTCTGACTTCCCTAGACCGAAAGAAAAATTAATACCGTATGGTATCAATGGTATGAATAGTGAATTAATATTTTGAATTAATACCAAAACAATACCTTTTGGTATTTTAAATGTTTTACACCATCCATAGTATACGGTATTACTTTAGTTTTACTCTTTTATCACTACCGTTGGTTACAATTTTTCGTTCGTTGTATGAGCAGAGGTTAGCATGTACGCCCTTGACGCCGAACACCTGGGTTCAAATCCCGGCATGAACATCAAAAAAATTTTCAGCGATGGTTATCCCCTTGGAGAAAAATGGAGATAAGACGAAATGGATGGTATCAACTTCCAAAAAGCCTTGCACAACCAAGCAGATAAAGAAAATGGAGAAAGTTGGGAATCACAACTTTGAGATAGTCAGCAACTTTATCTACCTCGGCACCGCCGTAACCGAAACGAATGACACCAGTTTTGAGATTAAGCGACGAATAATACTGGCAAACAGATGCTACTGTGGACTAAGTAAGCAGTTTAGAAATAAGGCCATCTCTCGACAGACGAAGATTACACTATACAAGACACTGATACTACCCGTGCTGTTTTATGGTTCTGAGGCATGGGTACTTGTGAAAGTAGACGAGGCAGTGCTTGGAGTATTTGAGAGAAAGATTCTTCGTAAAATATATGGCCCAGTTTGCGATAATGGAGAATATAAGCGACGTATAAACCACGAGCTGTATGACGCATCAAAATACAACGGCTGTCTTGGCTAGGTCATGTTGTCAGAATGGATGAAGAAGCTCCAGCAAAGAAGTCTTTTGAAGGCAAACGCGGTGGTACACGCAAACCGGGACGATCAAAAGCCCGATGAAAAGATCAAGTGGTTGAAACTTGGTGTCAGAGATTTTAGAATGAGCGCAGAAAATGGAGGCGCTTGGAACGCTATCCTACGTTCGGCTAGTGGTACAAATATGCTGTCATAGCCAATTAACGTAAAGTAAAGTAAGTTTGTAAGGTATCCTCCATGGTTAAAACTTCTCTACCAAGTGGTTTCGCTATGCGGCACCCCGTTCGGACTCGGCGTAGAAAAGGAGGCCCCTTATCATTGAGCTTAAACTTTAATCGGACTGCACTCATTGATATGTGAGAAGTTGGCCCCTGTTGCTTTATGGAATGTTCATGGGAAATTTAGTAGTTTAGTTAGTATGAAATCCATGGTATAAAGACTAAACAAATAGGTTAGGTTAAAGAGGGAGTCCTGCCATTCAGTCGCACCTAAACGCTTACGTCCATTGTGATGCCACAGAAACAGAGAAGGAAGATGACAGTTCCTACCGTTAAACCACGATGGTCGCCTTAAACGAATTGATTTACAAACTTTCTCTTTCAATCCAATCATTCAATGCATCTCCATGTCTATTTGTTTTATGGGCATATTATTGTTGATATCGGCAATGATAATGTCCGAAAGTATTACACATTAGGTGTGATATATGTGAGATACACCATTGCAAACGGCATAGAATTAATGCAACACAGATCATTTTCATGTGTTTTGAATTGAAATGACCTACTTAATCTAGAGGCTAAAACCAATAAAACTTCAGTTTAGTGCATAACTTATGCCATTTCCTTCGAATAATTTACTAATTCCATACTGACCGTATTTTCTAAGCAACTGGGATTCAAGGCAAATTACTGTAATGTATGCAAATGTGCTTTTAACCATGTGCAATTGAATATTGCCATTCCTTTGGTTTTGATAATGGCTGAATTTGTAGTCCTACTGCATGGCAATTCTTGGTCTTACCAAGCCAACCACTACATACCATTATAATATATGGCTATATAAGTGTTTTTGGTCAATGGAATATCCCTCGAACCCAAGCCCAAGGATAGATACTCACCAGCAGCAGTAGCGCACAGAGAAAAAACAACAAAAAAAAACATGGACGGAAAAAGGAAAAATATTAAAACCGCACTAACAGCTCAACCTACCATGAACATGAATTGTGGGGGCAAAATGCTGGAATGATATGATAATAAATACTACCATAAAATGGCCTAACCACAGCAAAGTATGCACACCCACACACGCACTTAGATACTATGAACAAAGTACTGCCTAACGAATGGCAACTAAAGAGACTAGAATATTAGCTCCACAGTTAAACAAAACTTGTAAGGAACAGTGGACTCGTTTTTGCTGAAGCCATCAGTTAAAACCAGTAAGGAAGGGCAAAAGTCGGGCGGTGCCGACTGTATCATACCCTACACCTACCTATATCCAATTCTGAACCAATTTTGTTGGACCTCGGCGAGCAAATATGTTCAAACTTTAAAAACTATTGTCAATCGTAGTTTTTAAAGTTTGAACATATTCGCTCGCCGAGGTCCAAATTGGTTCAAAATTGGATAAAGGTCCTACATTCCACTTATAGTGTACGTGTAGGGTATGATACAGTCGGCACCGCCCGACTTTTGTCCACATTTTGACAACATTATGGCAAATTACCCAAAATCTGACGAACATATATATGAGAGCTATACCTAAATCTGAACCGATATGATACAGTCGGCATCGCCCGACTTTTGCCCACATTTTGACAACATTATGGCAAATTACCGAAAATCTGACGAACATATATATGAGAGCTATACCTAAATCTGAACCGATATCGGGCAAACTCCTCAGATACTGTGGCAGTCGTCGAGGAAAGCGTTTTGGAAAATTTTGGCAAGATGGGTCAATAAATGCGCTGGCTGTGACTCTAGAAGTTAAAATCAGTCACTATATTTATATGAGAGCTATATCTAAATCTGAACCGATTTCCATGAAATTCATCAGTAATATTGAAAGTCAAGAGAAAATACCTTCTGCCAAATTTTGAGAAAATTGGTTAACAAAAGACCATTTTATGGCAATATTACTGCAAATCGGACGAAGCTATATATGGGAGCTATATCTTAATCTGAACCGATTTTGACCAAACTCTATGTATATTGCGGTAGTGGTCGAGGAAAGCGTTGTGCAATATTTTGGCAAGATTGGTGTATAAATATGCTTGCTGTGGCTCTAGGAGTGAAAATCGGGCCATATATATATATGAGAGCTATATCTAAATCTGAACCAATTTCCATGAAATTCACAAGTTATGGCGAGAGTCGCAAAAAAATCCTTCCTGCCAAATTTCGAGAGAATCGGTTAACAAATGACCATTTTATTGCATTATTACTGAAAATCGGACGAACATATATATGGGAGCTATATCCAGATCTGAACCGAATTTTTCCAATTTCAATAGGCTTCACCTCTAGGCCGAAAAACATGCCTGTACCACATTTAAAGACGATCGGATGAAAACTGCGATCTGTACTTTGTACACAAATCAACATGGACAGACAGACGGACGGACAGACAGACAGACAGACATAGCTCAATCGAATCAGAAAGTGATTCTGAGTCGATCGGTATACTTATCAATGGGTCTATCTCCCTTCTTTTTGGGTGTTACAAACAAATTCACTATGTTATTGTACCCTGTAACACAGTAGTGGTGTAGGGCATACTTAGACTGGAAAGTCCAGGGCTACGATTTTTTTCAGTGGAGGTGGGGGCACAATGTCGGATATGAACCAACATGGGGAGGTGGTATGGAAAACAATTAAGGATTTGGTAAGTAGCACGGAATTACCAACATAGATTTTCTTTTTCGAGGTTTAGAAAAAAAGAAAATCTAAGGATTCGGATCCACAGGATTTTCACATCCCTGGGTACCACACTCTGTCTCTTTGCATTTCACACAGAGGCCTCGTGGTATATGTACGTAATGACGTCGTGTTCCAAAGACCACAACATCTGGACTCACAGGATCCTGCATTTAACTCCCTTTGGGCTAAATTCGGGACTGGATCACATATACTGCACTTGGGATTTTTATATAGAAGTCCAACCTCAGAAAGGGAGGATTCCATGAACGGCTTTGACGCCCTTTCTGATTCCATCACAAATATTTTGGAGGATTTTCGGGGCAGTGAAAACGTTGTCGCTGGCGATTTCAATGTCCACAACTCCTCCTGGCTTTTCCATTCGAGTCATACGACTCCTGAGGGCCAATACGTTGAGCTTGCGCACAATGGTTTGGCGCAACTGGTGAACGAACCGACACATATCGCATGTGTCCAAGGGCACCAAAATAATACCCTTGACCTTTTTTTAACTTCATACCCTGAAAAGTATGACCAGACATGCAGAGATGCTGTCAGATCGAAAGAGGTTGCATTCAGGAACTGGCGCTTGGATAAAAATGCCAATACTGAACTGCTGAGCCAGTCGCGCTTAAGCGCGAAAAATTTCTTTACGAACAGCGTCTGCGTACTAAGGTTCTTGCTTCTAGGACGAGGAAATAAGAGCTTTTGGTCGTTCGTGAAAAGAGTAAAGGGTGGTTCTTCATCTATTCCAACTCTTGTTAAGGACGATCAAACGTTCACTGACCTGGTTGATAAGGCTAACCTGTTGGCTGATATATTTGCAGGGAATTCTTCCCTGCCGGATAGCAATCAACCACTCCCCTCAATCGAAAATGTATCTGGCATCATGCCCCAAATATTTTTTTCGCACTCATGGAGTTAAAAAGGTTCTTGAAAATCTAGACGTAAATAAATCCCCGGGCCCGGATGGCACATGTCTTACGCAAGTGTTCTTCGACGCTCGCTTGTCCATTACGCAAACTTTTCAATCTTGCCTGCCGTGCGGGAGTCTTACCGGCGCGTTTGAAGGTTGCGAACGTTCAGCCAATACCCAAGAAGGGTGAGGCAAGCAACCCTGCGAAATATCGGCCAATTGCTCTCCAAGGACATGGAGAGCATGGTGAACCATCATCTTGTCGGATACTTAGAGTCCAATGGCCTTCTTAGCGATAGACAGTTTGGGTTCCGCAGAAATCGCTCTACGGGTGACCTCATGGCACCTCTGTCGGAACGTTGGAGTCGCTCAATCCACCAGTTTGGTGGGAGTAAGGTTGTGGCTCTGGATATCTCCAAGGCATTTGATAGGGGCCTGACACGGTGCACTACTATCAAAGCTTGTCGCATTTGGTGTCGGTAATGACTTCGTTCGATTTATTTCGAGCTTTCTCAGAGATCGCATTATTCGAGTCGTTATAGATGGGTTCTCATCCAATGAGTACAAATTGACCGCAGGGCTCTGTTCTTTCTCCTTCGCTTTTTCTAATTTTCATCAATGATCTGTTGGGTCAGACATCGAATCCGATCTACTCATTTGCGGATGACAGTAATCTCTGTCATTCGTACTCATTCGACCATAGGCCAAGTCTTCGAGAAATTGAGGACAAGAGGCGGGCTATGGACGATACACTCTGCCAGGATTTGCTGGCGATTTCTGAGTGGGGTCGAATGAATCGAGTAGATTTTAATGCACGGAATACTCAGTGCTGCTTGTTGTCACACAAACGATTCGCTGACCCATTACGATCATCTATCAACGGTGTAGATGTTGAGCAATCAGAAGCTCTTGATGTCAGTTGGGCTATACATTTATTCGAAGTGTCGAAAGAAATGTTCAAGGGTTTAGGCTTTCCTAAACGGTGTAAGAATTACTTCAGTCCTTCTGATCTTCTTAACATCTACACCACTTTCATAAGGCCGAAAATGGAGTACAACTCACATGTATGGGCTGGAGCTTCAAAATCAAACCTGGAGCTACTGGACCGTGTACAGAGGAGAGCGATGGCGTTAATTGGGGACAGTGGGCTATCCAACTCTATTACCTTCCTTCATCATCGTTGCAAAGTGGGTTGTTTGGCGCTGTTCTTTCGGTACTTTCATGGTGTGTGTTCGTCTGATATTAGTCTTCTTATTCCTGATGTAAGGATGTATGTCAGGGATACTAGACACTCCTGGAACTCACACCCGTTTGTAATTGATTGGCCAGCGGACCGCAGAGAGAGAATTCTTATTTCGCCCGAACCGTTCGTATGTGGAATCGACTTCCTAATGTTTTCCCACCCACTTTGGCATCCAAAGATTTAAGACAAATGCCAATAAGCACTACATCCCTTTCCAAACCCCTCTAAGGCCCTCTAATCCTGAACCTCATCGATTAGATTTACCGAACATATTGTCACATCTAAAACCTCCATTTCACATTCTTCTTCCTTCGTCTTAACACCCAAGCCACTGTGCTGAGTACGTAATAAAGGAAAACATTTCAACTATGTATTTCAATGAACACCCATCCAAGTTCTCATGCCCCACATGGATGCAATACGACTTCTACGTAGTCCTACTACTTTACCTTTGTCCTGGCTTCGACCATAGACCTTGAATGCCATGACACTCACTGCTGTCCTACAAGCGTTCTTGGCGGCCCACGGCAATTTCTTTTTATTAACAGTGGCAGTTTAAGTGTTTAACACTTTCTGTGTTTAACTGCGATACAATGTGAGTTCTCAAATGACGTCGGGCGAAAGGCGCCCAATTCTCACTGTTTCACATTTCCCTCTTCCCCGCTCACCCACACACAATTGGCGTCGTAACTCTGTGTGGTCGAGCCTTATGCGGGAGTGAGCAATGAAATGAAATTAAAGTGAAAATGTATGGTATACGAATTGGCAAATGAATCGCCAGGATGAGTGTAAACGCTGGCGCGGAAACTAAAGTGGAATTCAAAGGAGTTGTTATGGTTAAACAAATTGAAATTTATTACAAATAGGATAACTGCCAAGGCCACAAATATTTTAATGCCATTTAAGTTTTTGGTTTAATACTTTCTAATGGCATTCAACAACCACAAGTTATGACCACCACCATGGGATAGGGGGAATATTCATTTTGTCATTCCGTTAGCTACACAGGTTAGGTTGGCTTTATGTCTCAGTCTGCTATATCAGGCTCACTTAGAGGATTTCGTTCATTGTGATACCACAGGAACAGAAGAAGGAAGATGCCTACTAGTTCCTACTGTTGAACCATTTAGATCGCTTTAAAAAGCCCAACAAATTGCGAATGTTCACATCCGCTAAATCAGACAAGTTCTCAAAGAAATAAGAATCGAAAGTGGAACTCTTTCTTATTGCCAATGCGGGACACACACGCAGCAGCCTCTTTTTTCTCGACGTTTGCAAAGCTTCTGCAAAAGTCGTTACTAGCAACCTTCAGACTGTCAGCATGATTTCCAATAAGACAGTGACCTGCCATGACGGACACAATGACTGAGACATCTGTTCTAAGCAGCGAAAGCAAAGCGGTAGACTAGAAGTCTAGATCTGCTTATACAATTTTTGGAATGTTCACAACCCCAACGTAGTGACCTTCTAACATTCGTTACCTTTCGGTTCTGATCCTGAAGACTAAGCCTACATGTCGCTAGAGACATATCCACAGATTTCAGCTCCATTGGAATGTGTAAGGTAGTTTATGGTATCGCAAGCTCCTCTGCTCTCCAATTCCCTGGGATATCCCAGAACAGGTGAATTTTCAGCCATCTCGTTAAGAAATCTGCGACAGTCGAGGGTGGTTTTTGTGTTCAGAAATACCTTTGCCAGGGATTTAATGGCTGTCTGGATGTCTGAGAATATATTTTTTGTCAATCGTTGTGGTGAAATTATATCATAGCCATTCCACCACTTCCTTAATTGCAAGGATCTCCGCTTGATACACACTGCAGTAGTTGGGTAACCGTTTTCGATATGATCAGTTCTAGATCTTTAGAGTACACCCCAAAGCCCACCTGGTCGTTTAGTTTGGAATCATCCGCATAGAAGTCTATCTAAATTATGTTACCAGGGATATCATAGTTCAGGTAGGGTGTAATCCACACTGCCTGAAACATCGGATATTGTATCAAGGATAACACAGTGTCCGTAGCCGGCACATGACCAAAAAGAAAGCAAAATTAGCCTCACGGCAGTGGTCGCTGCAATTTGTCTAGCCGCATTGTGCAGAGGCATTAGATGTAGCATTAAATTCAGTGCATCAGATGGTGTCGTCCTCAGTGCGGCTGTGATTCACAAACAAGCCATCCTTTGGATACGGTTAAGTATTAAGCAGTAAGTGGACTCTTAAAGCGCAGTCCACCAGGCCACAACACCATATAGCATTATAGGTCTGACAACTGCAGTATATACCCAATGCAGGACACACGGTCTAAACCCCCAACTTTTGCCAATGGCTTTCTTGCAGTTGTATAAGGCAAGTGTTGCCTTTCCTACCCTTTACAAAATGTTGGATTTGAAGTTCAATTTCCTGTCCAACAAAACACCTAGGTTTTTTGATCTTTTTGTAAATGAAACATTCCCTCCTCCCAAGAAGACAGGTTGCACTATAGGCAACTTGAATCTCCAGCTGAAAAGAACTACTTCTGTCTGGCACGGATTTATACCGAGACCACTTTCGGTAGCCCACTTTGATGTTGCACGTAGAGCTTCCTGAAGTATATCTCTTAGAGTGCTGGGAAACTTTCCCCGAACCACAATTGCCACGTCATCAGCATACGTGACTACTTTTACACCTATTTCTTCCAGAGGCAATAATATATTGTTAATGGCTATATTCCAAAGTAGAGGAGACAGTACACCTCCTTGAGGTGTTCCTCTGCTGACCCATATTTTTTGATCCAAAGATCCCAAGCCTGCCCTAATGCATCTTTTAGTAAGTAAGTTATTAATAAACTTCCTTACGGTAGACTTGATGCCTAGAAACTCCAACTTCTTCATGATTGACGTCGGTTTTACATTACTGAAATCACCTTCAATGTCAAGAAATGCTACCATTGTATATTCCTTGATAGCGAGAGAACCCTCTATGTAGCCAATTAGGTCGTCAAGGACTGTTTCAGTGGATTTGCCTTTACTATATGTATGATGCTGCCGCGACAGGCGACCTCTAGGCATCTTTGCCCTAAGATTTGTTTCTATTAACCTCTCA
Organism: Stomoxys calcitrans; assembly: GCF_963082655.1. NCBI lineage: Eukaryota > Metazoa > Arthropoda > Insecta > Diptera > Muscidae > Stomoxys > Stomoxys calcitrans. The sequence goes on from NC_081552.1 coordinate 209,533,151, forward strand.
AGAGTTTTCAGCACAAAGGATGACAGACTAAAAAGACGAAAATCTTTCGCCTTCGTGTGGTAGGGTTTTCCTGCTTACGCAATGAAAATGACCTTCGTTTCCCTCCATCGCACAGGTATATATGACATTCTGATACAAGCAGAGTATATCTCCCTAAGCCAGGGAACCAGTCTATCAGACACAGCTTGTAATTCAACCGGTGATAATACATCATCAGGGAATGAAGACTTAAGGGAGTCGAAACTTTTTATAGCCCAAAAGATTTTCGACTCAGGCACAATTTCCCTAATAACCTACGACGAATGCATGCCAGTGACAACCTCTTCTGGCGCCACATTGTCCGTTGGAGAATTTCCCGGGAAATGTGTATCAACGAGTATTTCTAGTGAGTTTCCTCACTAGACATTGTCCAAACATTCTCTGACTTCTGAATATACCCCACCGTAATACGTCTCGAGGACAGAATCTTCCTTAGCCTAGAGGCCTCAGATGTATGCTCCACGGAGCTGCAGAATTCTACACAGGATTTGTTCTGAGCTTTTCTCAGCTCACACTTATATTTTCTTAGCTCATCCTTAACTTTTGCTATTAAGGACAAAAATTTAAAATGAAGGTCAAAATATCGTAGAAAGTTAGGAAATTGACCTTGAGACAAGACAAGAGTGTGAGTTCTCGGGACTTGAATAAAATACGATCGAGACCCGCCCCTATTTAGTCATAGCTATGCATATTGCAGTGGAGTTATAATAAACCAGTAAGGAAGGCCTACCCTATAGGTACAATGTGGGAGCTATATCCAATTCTGAACCAATTATGATAGACCTCGGCGAACAAATATGTTCAAACTGTAATAACTGCGGTTGAAAAATGACAACATTATTGAAAATTGTCCAAAATCTGACGAACATATATATAGGAGCTATACCTTATTCTGAACCGATTTCGAGCAAACTTCTCAGGTAATGTGGTAGTTGTCGAACAAGGCGGTGTGCGTTGTACGTTTTTGGCAGATTGGTTAATAAATGCGCTTACAATGGTTCAAGGAGTGAAAATCGGGCGATATATATATGAGAGCTATATCTAAATCTGAGCCGATTTCTATGAAATTCACCAGTAATGTCGAGAGTCATAAAAAAATCCCTCTTGCCAAATTTCGAGAGAATCGGTTAATAAATGACCATTTTATTGCATTATTTCTGCAAATCGGACGAACATATATGTGAGAGTTATATCTAAATCTGAACCGATTTTTATGAAATTCACCAATAATGTCGAGATTCATAAAAAAAAAATCCTTCCTGCCAAATTTCAAGAGAATCGGTTAACAAATTACCATTTTTTTTGCATTCTTACTGCAAATCGGACAAACATATATATGGGAGCTATATCAAAATCTGAACCGATTTTTTCCAATTTCAATAGACTTCGTCTCTAGGCCGAAAAACATGCTTCAACCAAATTTGAAGACGATCAGATGAAAATTGGACATAACATAGTGATTCTGAGTCGATCGGTATACTTATCGCCTCTTCCTTTTGGGTGTTACAAACAAATGCACAAAGTATAATACCCCATACCACAGTAGTGGTGTAGGGTATAAATAGAATGACTATTATATCATTGGTGGTGGGTATCAAAAGTTTGGCACTACCGAACTTAATCCGTTTTAAATTTGTTTTAATTTCTATACCCTCCACCATAGAATGGGGGAATACTAATTTCTTCATTCAGTTTGTAACTCCTCGAAATATTCGTCTAAGACCCTATAAAGTATTGTATATATATTCTTGATTGTCATGACTTTTTAAGTCGATCTAGCCTTGTCCATCCGTCCGTCTATCTGTGGAAAGCACGCTTACTTTCGAAAGAGTAAAGCTACCCGCTTGAAATTTTGCACAAATACTTCTTATTGGTGTAGATCGGTTGAGTTTGTAAATGGGCCAAATCGGTCTATGTTTTGATATAGCTGCCATATAAACCGATCTTGGATCTTGACATTTTGAGCCACTACAGGGCTAACATTATGCATGAGGTGTTTTATTATGACTTTCAACAATTGTGCTGAGTATGGTTGAAATCGGTGCATAATCTGATATAGCTGTCATATAAACCTATCTGAGGTCTTGACTTCTTGACGGTCTAGAGGGCGCAATTCCTATCCGATTTGGCTGAAATTTTGCACAACGTATTAAGTTATGACTTTCAACATTTGTGCTAAGTATGAATTAAATCGGTCTATAACCTGATATAGCTGCCATATACACCAATTTTCAATCTTGACTTCTGTAGCCACTAGAGGGCGCAATTCTTATCAGATTTGGCTGAAATTTTAAATGAGGTGTTTTGTTATGACTTCAAGCAACTGTGTCAAATATGGTTCAAATCGATCCATAACCTGGTATAGCTGCCATTTAAACCGATCTAGGAACTTTAATTTTCGAGCCTCCCGAGGGCGTAATTATTATCCGATTTGGCTGAAATTTTGTACAACGGCTTTTCCCATGACCTTCAACATATGGGTCAAATACGATCCGAATCGGTTTATAGCCTGATACAGCTCCCATATAAACCGATCTCTCTATTTTACTTCATGAACCTCTAAAGGGCGCAATTCTCACCCGAGTTGGCTGAAATTTTACACAATGACATCTGCTATGGTGATTCCCAGCTTTTCTGGCACAAACCACACTTCCCTTTATACTCTTTTTAAGATTTATTCGATATAATGTCTGTTTTCTTTGTCTTGCTGTGATTAGTTACAACTCATTAATTGTCCATGACCCGAACAATAAACCTCAAATAGACCGACCATTAACTTTGGCCGCATTTAAATAATGATACCCACACTATTTGTATAACACTGACATTGAAGTTTGATTCATGTTTATTGCCCTGTCTTGACGCAGTGAATTTGAAGTAATTAGCAGACATATAAGAGAGTCAAAAAACCACTTCTCATTACCAAGTACGGGTACATGATTTACGAATACATAATTTAGAAAAAAAGTTTGTGTTTTTTTTCTTCAATTCCTAGAATGGGGCCGGGAATGAGCTTATCCTTTTGTAAATTGAATTACTGATTTGCAATTTAAAGTGTATAAGAGATATGAAGATTCAATTACTCTTATACTACACTAGAAGCCCACTTGTATTATGCGTGGTGCCAAATTTTTCCATAATCGCAATACAGGTCATGTCATACAGTGGGTTAGAATAGAAAAACAGATAAAAGCGTACCAAGTTCGGCCGGGCCGAATACTAGAAACCCACCACCATAGGATGGGGGTAAGCTAATCTAGTCATTCCGTTTGTAACACCTCGAAATATTCCTCTGGGACCCCATAAAGAATATATATTCTTCATCGTCATGACATTTTAAGTTGATCTAACCATGTCCTTCCCTCCGTCCGTCTGTCAGTCGAAAGTACGCTAACTTTCGAAGGAGTACAGTTAGCCGCTTGAAACTTTGCACAAATGCTTCTCATTAGTGTAGGTCGATTGGGATTGTAAATGGGCCATATTGGTCAATGTTTTGAAATAGCTCCCATATAAACCGATCTCCCGATTTGACTTCTTGAGCCCATGGCAGCCCTAATTTTCATCCGAATTAGCTGAAATTTTGCACATAATATTCTGCTATGATTGGCATCAACGGAGTTAAGTACCGTTTAAATAGGTCTATTACCGGATATAGCTCCCATATAAACCGATCTCCCGATTTCTCTTCTTGAGCCCGTGGCAGCTACAATTTTCATCCGATTTAGCTGAAATTTTGCACATGTGCCAAGTACGGTCCAAATCGGTCAAGAACCTGATATAGCTCCCATATCAACCAATCTCCCGATTTGAGTTCTTGAGCCCATGGGAGCCTAAATTTTCATCCGAGTTGGCTGAAATTTTGCACATACAACTCTGTTACGACTCCCAACAATAGGGTAAAATACGGTCTTAACCGGTCCATAACCTGATATAGCTCCCATATTAATCGATCTCCCGATTTGACTTCTTGAGCGCCTGGAAGCCGCAATTTTCACCCGATTTGGCTGAAATTTTGTACATAGTGTTTTGTTGTGACTTATAACAACTGTTCGAAGTATGGTTAAAATCGGTTTATAATCTGATATATCTCCCATATAATCCGATCTCCCGATTCGATTTCTTGAGACCATGGAAACCACAATTTTTGTCCGATTTGCCCGAAATTTTGCATATAGTGTTCTGTTATGACTCTCAACAACTTCGCCGAGAACGGTCCAAATCGGTATTTAACTAGATATAGCTCCCATATTTTAGCAGAATCCATGTTGATGGGTTCCCATGAATCGGCCCGGCTGAACTTAGCAAGTTTTTACTTGTCTTTTTTTATACCAACCACCATAGGATGGGGGGTATACTAATTTCGTCATTCTGTTTGTAACTACTCGAAATATTCGTCTGAGACCCCATAAAGTATATTTATTCTTGAAAGTCGCGACATTTTATGTCGATCTAGCCATGTCCGTTCGTCTGTCTGTCCGTCCGTCCGTCTGTCTGTCGAAAGCATGCTAATTTCCGAAGGAGTAAAGCTAGCCGCTTGAAATTTTCCACAAATACTTCTTATTAGTGTAGGTCGGTTGGTATTGTAAATGGGCCATATCGGTTCATGGATTGATATAGCTGCCATATATACCGATCTTGAGTCTTGACTTCTTGAGCCTCTAGAGGGCGCAATTCTTATCCGATTGTAATGAAATTTTGCACCACGTGTTTTGTTATCATGTCCAACAGTTGCGCCAAGTATGGTTTCAATCGGTACATAACCTGATATAGCTATAATATAAACCGATCTTGGGTCTTGACTTCTTGAGCCTCTAGAGGCTCCGATTGGAATGAAATTTTGCACGACGTATTTTGTTATCATGTCCAACGGTTGTGCCAAGTATGGTTCAAATCGGTCCATAACGTGATATAGCTGTCATATAAACCGATCTTGGGTCTTGACTTCTTGAGCCTCTAGAGGGCGCAATTCTTATCCGATTGGAATGAAATTTTGGACGACGTGTTTTGTTATCATGTCCAACTGTTGTGCCAAGTATGGTTCAAATCGGTCAATAACCTGATATAGCTGCCATATAAACGAATCTTGGGTCTTGACTTCTTGAGCCTTTAGAGTGCGCAATTCTTATCCGATTGGAATGAAATTTCGCACGACATGTTTTGTTATGATATCCAATAACTGTGCCAAGTATTATTCAAATCGGTCTATAACCTGATATAGTTGTCATATAAACAGATTTGGGGACTTGACTTGAGTTTCTAGAGGGCGCAATTCCTATCCGATTTGGCTGAAATTTTCCAAGACGTATTTTATTCTTACTTTCAACAACTGTGTCAAATAAGGTTCAAATCGGTTCATAACCTGATATAGCTGCCACATAAACCGATCTGGGATCTTGACTTCTTGAGCCTCTTATTATCCGATTTGTCTGAAATTTTGTACAATGGATCCTCTCATGACCATCAACGTACGTGTTTATTATGGTCTGAAACGGTATATAGCCCGATACAGCTTCTATGAAAATCGATCTCGATCTCTCTATTTTACTCCTTGAGCCCCCAAAAGGCGCAATACTTATTCGAATTGGCTGACATTTCACACAGGTCTCCAACATTTAATTTAATTGTGGTCCAAACCGGACCATATCTTGATATCGCTCTAATAGCAGAGCAAATCTTTTCTTATATCCTTTCTTGCCTAAGAAGAGATGCCGGGAAAAGAACTCGACAAATGCGATCCATGGTGGAGGGTATATAAGATTCGGCCCGGCCGAACTTAGCACGCTTTTACTTGTTATTCAAATGTTGGATTTTTGATAGATTTGCCATCATATTACTTTTGTATGTGGTAATCAGATTAGACGTGTGTTCCGCCATTAAACAAACATTTCACTTCTCAAATTTTTTAAATTAATTAAATAATTTTGAAATGTAAACATTTTGTTACAGTCTCAAATATTTAACATCATCGCAATAGTAAAATTTTACTATGCTTCAATTAACTTAATTAGCTTAAAGCAAACTTTAAATATCTTCAATACATATCTTATCGAAGAAAGCATTTTCAATAAGCTGATAGTTGTTTATTTTGGATTTTGTCCCTAGACGTACAGCGGTCAAAAAAAGTATTCATCATTCAATGTTTTTTTTTTAATAAGTCTACAAAAGACAATTGGAATAAAAACATATTAAACTAATGATGCAGTAGTGCTTGTGTGATATATATGTACACAATTTCATTGTTTTCAAAGAAAAAAATAGTATTTATTGGAACAAAAAGGGCCATTTTACAGCTGAACACAAAAAATTAAACAAAAAAAGTATTCATCATTGCAAAAAAACAAAAAAATAAATAACATAATTTAAAAAAATTAATACTTTGTTATTCGACCACCGCGTCTTATAACTTCTTTTAAACGGTTTGACATCGATTGGACTAATTTAGCGGTTATATTTTGGTCTATATTAGTCCATTCCTCCATTATCACCTGTTGCATTTGACTCTTGCTCGAAAAATTGCGCGTTCTCAATTTGCGTTCGAGATGTTCCCAAAGATGTTCAATTGGGTTCAAGTCGGGACTTTGAGGAGGAGTTTTAATGACTTTGGGGCAGTTATACAGCATCCACATCTTGGTATTTAAAGCAGAATGTTTGGGGTCATTATCTTGATAATATTGAAAGTTATTACCAAGCCCAAGTTTTACAGCACTATCTTTTAAATTCCTCTTTAAAATGTCAATGTAATACTTATGATCCATTACTCCATTAATAATTTCAAGATTTCCCGCTCCTGAAGCCGCCATACACCCCCAAACCATTAAACCACCTCCACCATGTTTTACAGTAGCAACTGTGTTTCGTTCTTCAAGCTCTGTATTTGGTTTTCTATGACCTTTCCATCGCACCCAAAAAGATTAAACTTGCTCTCGTCTGCAAAAATGACTGTTTTCCAAAATGATTCGGGCTGTTTTACATACATTTTTGCGAAGTTTAGCCTTTTCACTCGGTTTATTTTATTTATAAAGGGCTTCTTACGTGCAGTTCTTCCTCTGTAACTATGCCTTTTGAGTGTATTTCGAATTGTTTGTGTAGTAACTTCCTTCCCTAAATATTCCATAGTGTTTTTACGAAGAATGGTCGCATTTGTCTTCGGAGTTTTCTGAACTTGGCGCACTAGACAACGCACATCTCCAACTGAAAGTGCTTTTGGTCGACCAGATCTTGGTTTATTGTCAACAGTTTTCGTTTCTGTCCACTTTCTGATGATGGATTGTATAGTAGATCGTGGTCTATTTAATATTTCACTGATAGTTTTTTGAGTTAAACCATTCCTGTGGTGTTTTATTATCAAAACTTTTACCTCATCAGAAACCTCGTTTTGCTTACGACCCATTTTGACAAAAACTATATTTTCAATGAAATTAAATATTTGCTGTCAAGGGCAAAGCCTCCTTTACTAAATAAAACAGAAAAGGGGGATTCCCAAATAATATTTGAATTTGACTTTGATGATAGCACATCAATGATGAATACTTTTTTTGTTCTGTTTTTGGTGTTATTATATAAAATTGCATTTTTTGCGCTAATTAAATTTATTTTTTGAATTTATTTTAAAACATATTACGAAAAATAAACTATTGCATAAAACTGCATTATTTGTTTACTTTAAATTTTCTTCAATTACCCAAAATAAGTGAATTTATTATCAATTTTGCTAATGATGAATACTTTTTTTGACCGCTGTATGTGCGTACTATGTCTTGGGTTTGTTTGTGTCGACATGATTTTAAATGTGTCAAATTTATTCTGACACATACACACATACAGACAAATTGAAAACCAATCGAACAATAATTAATTTCTCATCAACAAGTTCGCACTGCAACAACAATTCAACCATCAATCAAACAGAGAACATCATGATGTCTTGAATGATGCTGCATCTGTCTTACTGCCATATCATTGGCTTTGTGAAGGGAAAGTAATTAAAATTCTAAAGAGGATTTCATAGTCAAGAAGCAAAGCAAACAGGGAGCATTCAGATATTTCGTAATTGCAATTTTTGCAATCGACATAATGCAAGAGTTTGAAAGGCAATCCATTTCTTGGCTTATTGCGAATTGAATGAATACATTTTTAGCTAGAGGATATTATGACAAAGTGCACTTGTTTTGTTGCGACCAGAAGGAAGCGAGATGGAACAGTTACAATAAGTACAACAATCGACTAAGAGACAATTGAGGCATATCTTTTTGGTTGTTTTCCCGTCTGCTTATCAGTCCATGGGAAGTAAGATTTGATTTGTTTTCTATTGCGCTTATGAATCAAGTCGTCTGAAAGAGCCCTGTTCAAATTCAGATGTGTAGATGATCCATTTGACATCACCTGCTGATGATTTTCTTGGTCGAAAATGAAATCGCGATCTAATCTGGACGATATTCAACAAAAAAGTTTAGAGGGGTACCAAAATTCACAGTTTCAAATTTCATCAAAATCGGATGAAATATGCTTCTTTTATGGGCTGAATACTCTATATCGGGAGAGCGGTTTATATGGCAGCTATATCCAAATATGGTCCGATCTGGACGATATGCAACAAATAGATGTACAGGACTATCAAAACGCACTGTTTGAAATTTTATCAAAATCAAATGAAAAATGCTCCTTTTATAGGCGCAATACTCTATATAGCGGGATATCGGTCTATATGGCAGCTATATCCAAATGGGGTCCGATCTGGACGATGTTCGAGACAAAAGTGAAGAGATCTATCAAAACTCACTGTTTCAAATTTCATCCAAATCGGATGAAAAATGCTCCTTTTTTGGGCTCATTACACTTTATTAGGAGATCGGTATATATGATAGCTATATCCAAATATGGTCCGATCTGGACGATGTTCGACACAAACGTGAAGAGGTCTATCAAAACTCACTGTTTCACATTTCATCCAAATCGGATGAATAATGCGTCTTTTATAGGCTCATTACACTTTATCGGTAGATCGGGATATATATAGCAGCTATATCCAAATGGGGTCCGATCTGGACGATGTTCGACACAAATGTGCAGAGGTCTATCAAAACGCACTGTTTCAAATTTCATCGAAATCGGATGAAAAATGCTCCTTTTATGGGCTCAATACTCTATATCGGGAGATCGGTATATATCGTAGCTATATCCAAATATGGTCCGATCTGGACGATGTTTAACAAAAAAGTTTTGAGGGGTACCGAAACTCGCTGTGCAAAATTTCATCGAAATAGGATGAACAAGTAACAGCGTGATAAGTTCGGCCGGGCCGAATCTTATATACCCTCCACCATGGATCGCATTAATCGAGTTCTTTTCCCGGCATATCTGGTATGTTGCGGTTCGGACCACAATTAAATTATATGTTGGAGACCTGTGCAAAATGTCAGCCAATTGGAACAAGAATTGCGCCCTTTTGGGGCTCAAGAAGTGAAATAGAGAGATCGATTTATATGGGAGCTGTATGAGTCTACAGACCGATTCAGACCATAATAAACACGTATGTTTTGATATCGGGAGGGGGGCGGACCCTCCCCCTTACCCCAAAAGTACTACCCAAGAATTTAAGTGGAGTGATCGGGACAATATGTAATTCAAATGAAAGGTATTCAAGAGTAGAGTACGAACTTCATAATAAAAGTTGGATCCAAGTACCTGGGGGGTACTTGGACCCCAAAACCCCTTAAAACAGCTTCATTTGACGATCATGACAATATGGGACTCAACTCAAAGGTATTCGGGAGTAAATTAGTAGGAATAGGCTTTATTATTTATTGATAACGGAAGGGAGCGCACCCTTCACCGTTACTCCAAAAACACCACCCAAAATCACAAGTGCACCGATAAGGACAATATGGGTATCAAATGAAAAGTATGCGGGAGTAGATAAGAATCTGCCATACAAATTCATGTCGAAGTATAGGGGGTCACCTCACCCCCACGAAAACGACAAAAATGGACACATTAGCCAATCACTTGGGACTGTCGGGACTCGGTTTGTTTGTTCCGCATAGACAGAAAAACGGCAGAATCGATTTTCTCGAAATTTTCGCATATTGTGTAGGAAGGAAACTTAGGTTATATAATTTGTCGGTATCGGAAGGGGGACGGACCCTCCCCCTTATGCAAAAAACACAACCCGAAATCAAAAGTGGACCGATCGGAACAATATAGGTATCAAATGAAAGGTATTGGAGAGTAGAATACGAATATGGTATAGAAGTTTGAGTACCCATCGGGCCGCCCCAACCCCCAAAATTCCCCCAATCCGACATATTGGACGATCATTTCAATATGGGGCTCAAATGAAAGGTATTCGGGCGTACTTTCGAATCTGGCATACAAAATCAGATTGAAGTATAGGGGGTCACGCCACCCGTCCAAAAATGCCATTAGACCCATTATGACTATATGATACTTGGCTGAACCGATTTCCTTAAAATTATCATAAATTGTGTGCGTTTGTCTGGAAGGAAACATTGGCTATATATTTTTAAGATATAGGGTGGAGGCGGAATTTAGTTGAAGGGCATAATTTTATTCTACATACCTAACCTCTGTCAAACCAGCTAATATTAGAACTAGAAACCGAATAAGGATAATCGAAAGACCGGCTTAAATGGAAGCTATATGAGGTTGTAGTTTTATTTGGACCGTACCTGGTATAGTTGTTGGTAACAGACAGTCGTAATAGAACATTGCCTGCAAAATTTCAGCCAAATCGGCCAACCTGGCCATCTAGTTTGGAACCATCCGTATAGAAATCTATGTAGTTTCTATTATCATATGCCTGATAAGTAGTTTCAATCGGTTCTATCAAGTACTTTTTGTCATAAAGCAACTCAGACATCCACACTGCCTGGAAAATCGAACATTGTATCAAGCCGCCGCATGACCAAAGAGAAAGCTACCTAAGCCTCCCACCAGTTGTCGCAGCAACTTGTCTAGCCACTATGTCTAGAGGCAGTAGGTGCAGCTTTAAATTCAGTACATCAAATGGTGTCGTCCTCAGAGTGGCTGTGATGCACAAACAAGACATGCTTTGGATCCGGCTGAGTATTGAAGTGTAGGTGGATATTTGAAGCGCCGTTCATGAGATTGCAATCCCTTATAGGATTATAGGTCTGACAATTGCAGTATATACCCAGTGGATGATACGCGGTTTAAACCCCCAACTTATCTTATATACCTTTTATATATCAAAATGAATTTGCGTTTGTTTGTTCGTTTGTATATATCTTTCGTATAGACTCAAAAACGGCTGAACCAATTTTCTTTAAAACTGTCACAGATGGTGCTCTATGGACCCGATGTAAAAATAGGGCACTTAATTTTTTTATTACCGAAGGGGGGGGCGGACCCTCCCCCTTACCTTAATTTTCAGAAATGCCGGATCTCGGAGATGGGTGGTGCGATTTTGGCCAAATTTTGAGTGCTCTCTTAACTTAAAACAAAAATTTGGTACTCAAATTTCGGATGGGATACCTAGGGGGGCCGCCCCACCCCAAAAATCTACCAAATATATATATTGACCAATCACGGCAATATGGGACTCAAATCAAAGGTATTTAAGATTAGAAAAATTATCTGATGTCCTATTGTCGGCTCAGGTGTTTGGGGGCCCACCCTAACCTCCAAAACATCCCTAAATCTGACATATTTACCGACCATGGCAATATGGCACTCAAATGGAAGGTATTTGCAAGTAGAATACGAATCTAATATCCAAATGTGGAATCAAGTTTCTGGGGGAACCGCCCCTTCCCCAAACCAGGACTTATTTACTGACTATGACAATATGGGGCTTAGATAAAAGGTAATTGAGTGTAGAATACGAATCTGATATCCAAATGTGGGACCAAGCTTCTGGGGGTCCACCCCTTCCCCAAAACACCTGCCAAACAGGACTTATTTACTGATCAGGGCAATATGGGACACAAATGAAAGGAAAGTTTAGAAAACGAATTTGATATCCAATTGTAGGACCAAGTGTTTGGGGGACCACCCCAACCCCAAAACCCCCCAAAATCGGACATATTTACCCACCATGGCAATATGGGACTCAAATGAATAGTATTTGCGAGTAGAATATGAATCTGACATCCAAATGTGGGATCAAATTTCGGGGGTCCATCCCTTCTCTAAAACACCCCCAAATATGACTTATTTACTGACCCTGTCAATATGGGGCTAAAATATTGTAAATGGATTATACGAATCTGATATCAAATTTGATAATAAGTGTTTGTGGGGCCGCCCCTCTCCAAAATAACCCCCCAAATGGACAAAAAAGGAGGAAAAGTGTCTATGGGGCCACACCACCCAAATATGATGTATTTGCTGACCATTGCAATATGGGGTCCAATTGAGTATGCTTTTGTTGAGGTGTCTGCTGCCGATAACAAGCTCCTAGTGGGGTGCGTTTAAAGACCGAACAACCATACGGATACTACAGATTCTTTCTCTGTCCTTGAACCCCTCTCTTGCTTACTCAGATATTGTGGTTGTTGGGGGCTTCAACTCTAACATTTTACAGGACACGGGCTTGACGTTTGAAATGTCTTCCTTTGGGCTTTTGCCTGTCAATTCAACAATTCCCACGCATTTTTCCGCATCCTCCAGCACCTTTCTCGATCTGTACTTTGTTAGTAATACTTCTAAAGTCCTCCTATACGACCAACTGTCAGCCTCATGTTTTTCGAACCATGATGTGATCTTTTTATGTTATGAATTTGAGCTCAACAGGACTAGGAAAACTTATTCATATATATGTTTTTAAAGACTATAGCATGATTTCAACAGACGGACGGACATGGTTAGATTGTCTAAGAATTCTATGAAGATCAAGAATTTATATTCTCTACGAGTATAGGGGCGGAAATCGATATTTCAATGTGTTGGAAACGGAATGACTAAATGAATATACCATCTATGCTATGGTGGTGGGTATACAGGTGGGTTGGCATATAGGTCCTTATTTCTAAGAAGATTAAACTGAGCTACACTAATTCAAAGATTTATATTCTTTTTTCGCCGAGGGCAACCGTAAAGCAAACTTTCTTTTCTTAATTGTTGATGTAGTCTGATTGCGGGCTGCTACCATAATGTAGTCCAATACCAATATTTCAGTCAGGCTAAATAAACTTTCGGGGTCTGTACATCAGTGATGCTTTTTCCATTTTCCTCCGCTTTTGAAGCCCCCATAAACACCATAACAATATAAAGCATCAACTTGTTTTGCATAACCATTGCACACATTGATCATGATTGTGGCTCAAAGCCTGTGTTCGGCAGACGTCAAAAAGTATCCTTCACTATAAACTGCATAGATGTTGGCATCTAACAACAGCCAACTAATACTTGCATTACACACTTTTTTCTTTCATAGAAACAAAAAATTCTCATATGGTACTGGTTACAAATGGCCGTGGGCTACCATAAAGTGTGTTCTTCTGCCAAATGGAATGGAAAACAAGTTGCTAAAGTTTTAATTTCAAACTATGCGTGTAGTCAGTCCAACTCTTTTGGGCAAGCATTGTTCGCCTCCATACAGCCTTAGGCCAAAGTTAATAAACCCATTAACACATGCAGCAAAACATACACGTTACGGTCGTTTTGAAAGAGACCGCATAATAGAATTCTCCCAAAAATGAATTTGTAATATTCTTTATTATTTTTTTTGGGGGGGTATTAGTTTTTCTAAGGGAAGGATAGCCAATAGAAGGAACACAAGGGATAACATATATGAAAAACCAAAACTTGTAAAGTAGGAGGACCATTAGATTTCATGGTCGTCATGGGCATGTCAGAACTAGACAAACTTGCCTCTAGGTTGTTTATTGTTGTAAGAAGCACTGGCTTTGGTTATAGACACCGAGAGCTCAGTTCAAAACGCCGCACAGTAAAATGAAATTTACCAGATATCTAACCAGTAAAGACAACTAAAAGGGGGGAGGACCCGACTATATAACACCCTACACCGCCGAGTCCACTTACGACTTCTAATATATACTAGCCCAACCGGGCCCGCTCCGCTGCGCCTTCTATAAATCTCTATTATCTTTTTAGGGTGGGGACACTTCGCTCTGAATGCGGATATCGAATTCTTGCCATTGTAGCCTATGATGCTGAACGCGTTCGAATCTGGCGAGAACATCGGACAAAGCAGTGGTTATGCCCCTTCAATGTTGGCGACATTTGCGAGGTACAAAACCATGCATGGTCATTTAATAAATTTTCCTCAAAGAGGTGTCGCACTGCGGGACGTCGTTCGGGCTCGGCTATAAAAAAGGCCCTTATCATCGATTTTAAAATTGAATCGGAAAGCACTCACTAATGGGTGAGAATTTGTCCCTGCTCGGTTTTTGGTGGTAATGCGCTTCCTTAGGGTAATGTTCTCATTAGGAAAGGGATGGCACTTCAGACATTTCGATTGAAATATGGAAATCAAATTCATGCTGTACTTCCAAATCCCTTTAATTTAAGCCCCATATTGCCATGGCCGGTAAATATGAACCGTTTGGAGGGTATTTTTGGGTTGGGGAGGCCACCGACACTTTGCTCTGAAAATAGATATCAAATTCGTTCTATATTCCCAACGGAAATGAAGTTCAGTTTAGGGGATGCTTTAAAACACTTGGTTCCAAAATTAGATTTCAAATTCCTTTTTCTACTCTCAAATACCTTTCATTTGAGTCCCACATTGTCATAATGGGTCAAATAACCCATTTGACGTATCTTAAGGAGGAAAAGCGCCATCTAGATTTGAACGCAAATTTTAATGTCATATTCGTAATCTACTCCCTAATACCTTTCATTTGAGTCCCATATAGCCATGGTCGGCTAATACACCCATTTGGGGGTATTTGGGGGTGGGCGACCTCCCATTACTTGGACCTAATGTTTTATGCGATATTTGTGTAATCTACTGCTTTTCATTTAAGTCCCATATTGACATGAACTTCGAATATATCTATTTAGAAGAGTTTTGGGGTTGGGGGGCCCGCTGGGTACTTGGACCAAAATGTTTATACCATATTCGTTTTCTAGTCTCCAATACCTTTAATTTGCTACCCTTATTATGCCCATCGGACCACATTCGGATATGGGTGGTGTTTTTGGGGTAAGGGGGAAGGTCCGCCTCCATTCGATATCTAAAAATTATATAACATTCGTAATCTACTCCCGAATACCTTTCATTTGAGTCCCATATTGTCATGATCGTCAAATAAACCTATTTTAAGGGTTTTTGGGGCTGGAGTGGCCCCCAGGTACTTGGATCCAACTTTTATTATAAAATTCATACTCTACTCTTGAATGCCTTTCATTTGAATCCCATATTGTCCCGATCGATCCACTTTTATTTCTGGGTAATACTTTAGGGGTAAGGGTGAGGGTCCGTCCCTCTCGATATCAAAAAAGTGTATATAGCCTATGTTTCCTTCAAGACCAACGTGGCTATTTCAATCTTAAACGCGCGTATCGGCAAAAATATATGTAAGGTAGGAATTTGTGCACATTTTTGGGGACGTAAAATGAAACAAATCATTGAAAATTTTGTAAAGACCGGACCAATATTGTGAGCAGTACAGCTTAAAATTCCATATCGGCTTAAAAATATATATGGGGGCTATATTTCAATCTCGACCGATTTTGATGAAATTTTGCACACATATTGGAACGTCACACAGTGGGAGAAAATCGAAAAAAAAAATTGTAAAAAATAAGCCGTGTGAGAATGGTTAGAGATATCTCTTTGAAATTTGAAAAGGTAAGAGCGAGATTGTGTGCAAAATTTCAAGGCCCTAGGATGTCCGGGCGCCTTTTACAGGCCCCTAAAGTTGGTCACCTCGGTATTTCGAAAATTGTTGCGGCTGCCAAATCTTCATTTGTGGTTCGATTTTCAAAATTCTTTTTTTGCTCAAAAATCTCTACAAAAAAGACCGCTTGAGGTGTACAAAATCTCCAATGGTTTCGGAGATATACGAGTTTTAAATTTTATTTGTTGAAATTCTGACAAAGATTGGTATCGTATTTTGCAATTTAGGAAATCATTTGTGGTTCGTTTTTCAGTTTGATGCATGATTTGGATTTGTGACAAACCCAAAATAAGTTTTGCCCGAATTTTCTTCTAAATATCTCCAAATACTCCCTTCGGGCAAAAATGGTTTCAAAATCAACATTTTTCAGTAAATTTGCTGTGGAGGCTACAAATGTTGTTAGACGCAAAAGATTTTTATATACCAAAAACTTCTGTCAAACCAGCAAAAATTAAATCTTCTAGGAACCGAACAAGGATGATCGAGAGACCGGCGTACATGGGAGCTATATTAGGTTATAGACTAATTTTGGCCGTATTCGGCACAGTTGTTGGATGTCGTAACAGAACATTGCATGCAAAATTTCAAACTAATCGAACGAAAATTGCGGCTAGTAAGACCTCAAGAAGTCAAATCGGGAGATCGGTTTATATGGGAGCTATATCAGGTTATAGACCGATTAGCACCGTACTTGGCACAGCTGTTGGAAGTTATAACAAAACACTTCATGCAAAATTTCAGACAAATCGCACAAAAATTGCGACTTGTAAGGGCTCAAGAAATCAAATCGGGCAATCGTTTTATATGGGAGCCAAATCAGATTATAGACCGGTTAGGACCGTACTTGGGACAATTGTTGGAAGTCATAATGGAACACTACATGCAAAATCTAACATCAGGACATAAAAGTGAAGCTTCCAGGGACTCTAGAAGTCAAATCAAATCAAATCAAATCATTGATTTCTACTATAGTCTCCAGCATTCAAACCGGGTATGGTCCTAACCTGATATACCTCCAATACCATGACAACTTTAATCCATAATCCTTTATTTGCCTATAAAGAGATACTAGGCAAAGAACTTGACCAATGCAATTCATAGTGGAGGGTTTATAAGATTTGGCCCGCCCGAACTTAGCACGCTTTTACTTGTTATACCCACCACCGAAGGATGGGGGTATATTCATTTTGTCATTCCGTTTGCAACACATCGAAATATCCATTTCCGACCCTATTAAGTATATATATTCTTGATCAGCGTAAAAATCTAAGACGATCTAGACATGTCCGTCCGTCTGTCCGTCTGTCTGTTGAAATCACGCTACAGTCTTCAAAAATTGAGATATTGAGCTGAAACTTTGCACAGATTCTTTTTTTGTCCATAAGCAAGTTAAGTTCGAAGATGGGCCAAATCAGACTATATCTAGATATAGCCTCCATATAGACCGATCCGCCGATTTAGTGTGTTAGGCCCATAAAAGCCACATTTATTATTCGATTCTGCTTAAATTTGGGACAGTGAGTTTTCTTAGGCCCTTCGACATCTTCCGTCAATTTGGCCCAGATCGGTTCAGTTTTGGATATAGCTGCCATATAGACCGATCCTCCGATTTAGGGTCTTAGACCCATAAAAGCCACATTCATTATCCGATTTTGCTGAAATTTAGGACAGTGAGTTGTGTTAGGCCCTTCGACATCCTTCGCCAATTTGGCCCAGATCGGTCCAGTTTTGGATATAGCTGCCATATAGACCGATCCTCCGATTTAGGGTCTTAGACCCATAAAAGCCACATTTATTATCCGATTTTGCTGAAATTTAGGACTGTGAGTTGTCTAAGGCCCTTCGTTATCCTTCGCCAATTTAGCCCAGATCGGTCTAGTTTTGGATATAGCTGCCATATGGACCGATCCTCCGATTTAGGGTCTTAGACCCATAAAAGCCACATTTATTATCCGATTTAGCTGAAATTTCCGACAGTGAGTTGTCTTAAGCCCTTCGACATCATTTGTCAATAAGGCCTAGATCGGGTTAGATTTAGATATAGCTTCCATATAGACCGATCCTCCGATTTAGGGTCTTAGGGCCATAAAAGCCACATTTATTATCCAATTTTGCTGAAATTTGAGACAGTGAGTTATCTAAGGCCTTTCGACATCCTTCGCCAATTTAGCCCAGATCGGTCCAGGTTTGGATATAGCTGCCATATAGACCGATCCTTCGATTTAGGGTCTTAGACCCATAAAAACCACATTTATTATCCGATTTTGCTGAAATTTGGGACAGTGAGTTGTGTTAGGCCTTTCGACATCCTTTGTCAATTTGGCTCAGATCGGTTCAGATTTGGATATAGCTGCCATATAGACCGATCTCTCGATTTAAGGTTTTGAGCCCATAAAAGGCGAATTTATTATCCGATGTCGCCGAAATTTGGGACAGTGAGTTGTGGTAAAACTTTCGATATTATTTTTCAATTTGGCTCAGATAGGTCCAGATTTGGATATAGCTGCAATATAGACCGATCTCTTGATTTATGGTTTTGGGGCCATAAAAGGCGCATTTACTGTCCGATTTCGCCGAAATTTGGGACAGTGAGTTGTAATAGGCTCTTCGACATGTATCTGCAACTTGGTCGAAATCGGTTCAGATTTGGATATAGCTGCCATATAGACCCATATCTCGATGAAAATCCTTGGTCCAATAAAAGGCGCTTTTATCCGATTTCACTGAAATTTTACACAGTGACGTATGCCAGGCTTTTCGACGTCCGTGTCGTTTATGGTTCAGAGCGTTTTAGTTTTAGAAATAGCTACTAAAAAGAGCAAAATTTTGTTCTACATAGTTGAACAATGACTTGTACTTTTTAGAATTTGGTCCAAATCGGAACATATTTCTATATAGCTGCTAGGGGTCATAAGGTATAAATTTTTCCCCGGATTTGACGTAAGGTGGTTTATATATATACCCGAGGTGGTGGGTATCCAAAGTTCGGCCCGGCCGAACTTAACGCCTTTTTACTTGTTTTAAAATATTTTCGGCAAATGGTATATGATAGCCAACTTAGTGAGTAAGTAGGGCCTTAAGGCTCCACTGCGAGTTTTTCAATAAACATGGTCCTAGAGGCTTATAAAAGATTATAACCACACTGGGAAATTACATAGAATTCATAGTGGGATACCTAAGGGAGTCCCAGGTTCCATCCGGAGTACAGGTAATTGATGTATATCCAAGTTTTCGTTATCCTTCCCACTATTGTTATAATGTTGATACCATCATGAGAGCATTGCGAATGTTACGGTTGAAACCGCTATCCAACATATAATGCGGTTGCCCACTAGTACCAGTGATCACAATGGCAAGTGTTACAACATGACCAAACTTTTCCACACATACATACATACATACATACATACACACAAAGTTTAAAACATACCCAAACTGAAATTGCATTTTCATTTTGGAAAGGTTATGACACACAATCAAGCTAGCGTGGCTCCATTATAGAATGCATTGAGGCGTAAAACGAGCGTAATGAGGATTAAATTTTGGTCAAGTACAATAGTTTGGAGGTAGGTAGGTTGGTCGATAAGTGGGAGCACTTGACGAAACCGCAACAACAACAACGAAAAAAGCAACAACAAAAACGTTAGGTTCATCCTTTTTGGGCGATGAGGCGTAGACAAAGTCCACTTCAATGAGAATTTTTCGTCCATTGCACTCACAAGGGGCGTTTAGAACGTGCATAGGAAAAGCTAGTGGAATAGAAAATTTTTGTGAAATAATTTAAAATTTTTGGGTTAGAAAAAAATAATTATTTTCCACTTATTAAGGCTTCCGCGTATATTTTATGTAATAGAATGATTTAAAAATAATTAATAATTTTCAATCAAGAGCACCCTGGACATAGAACAAGTAAAAGTGTGCTAAGCTTGGCCGGGCCGAATCTGGGGACCCCACCACCATGGATTGTGCTAAACTATGGCAGCTATATCTGGTTATAGACTGATTTGGACAACACACAGTTGTTGAGAGTCATGACGGAACACCATGTGCAAAATGTCAGCCAAATCGGAGAAAAATTGCGGCATCCAGGGGCTCAAGAAGTGAAATCGGGAGATCGGTTTATATGGGAGCTTGACCGATTTGAACCGAACTCGGAACAGCTGCTGGAAGTCATGACAGAACTCTATGTGCAAAGTTTCAGTCATATCGGACTAAAGTTGCGCCTTCCAGGGGCTCAAGAAGTCAAATCGGAAGATCGGTTTATATGGGAGCTATATCAGGTTCTAGACCGATTTGGACGGTACTTGGCGCAGTTGTTGGAAGTCATGACAGAACTCTATGTGCAAATTTTCAGCCAAATCGGATCAAAGTTTAGGCTTCCAGGGGCTCAAAAAATCAAATCGGGAGATTGGTTTATATGGGAGCTACATCAGGTTCTTCACCGATATAGACGGTACCTGACACTGATGTTGGAAGTCATAACAAAAACCTTTGTACAAAATTTCAGCCAAAAATGTAGGCTTCCAGGGGCTCAAGAAGTCAAATCGGAAGATCTGATTAAATGGGCACTTTATCAGGTTCTTCACCGATTTAGGCAATACTTGGCACAGTTGTTTGGAAGTTATAACAGAACACTTTGTACAAAATTTCAGACACATCGGATGAAAATTGAGGCTTCCGGGAGCTCAAGAAGTCAAATCGGAAGATCGGTTTAAATCGGAACTTTATCAGGTTCTTGAACGATTTGAACTGAACGTGGCACAGCTGTTGGAAGTCATAACGGAACAGTTTGTCCCAAATTTTAGCCATATCGGACTAAAGTTGCGGCTGGCTTCCAGGGGCTCAAGAAGTCAAATCGGGAGATCGGTTAATATTGGAGCAAAGTTTCAGCCATATCGGGTGAAAATTGAGGCTTCCAGAGGCTCAAGAAGTCAAATCGGGAGATTGGTTTATATTGGAGCTTTATCAGGTTCTTGACCGATTTAAACCGTACTAAGCGCAGTTGTTGGAAGTCATTACAGAACACTACATGCAAAATTTCAGCCAAATCGGATCAAAATTCTGGCTTCCAGGGGCTCAAGGGGTCTAGGGTCATTTGGGTTTGAATGTTAGATGCACTGCATTCTTTGAGCCCGATATTATCATGGGAATTATGGGAGTAAGAAGGCTCCCAGGGTTGTGGTTGGTGGGTTTAGGGGGTGGTCCACAGAAACGTGGTCCCGAAAGTGGGTATGAATTTCGTGATCTACTCCCAAATACCTTTCATTTCAGTCCCATATTGCCTCGACCCGTAAATATGTATGTCCGATTTATGGGTGTTTTCGGGGTGAGTTGGTCCCCAGACGTGCTCTTTTCTCAAATACCATTTATTTTAACCCCATATTGCCCTAGAGAAGAAGTTTATGGGATGAGGCGTACCCCAATCACTTGGCCCCAGACTTGGTTATCATATTCGTTTTCTAATCTGAAATATCTTTAATTTGATTGGTAAATTCTTACTCTTGGGAAAGGGGCGGTGCCCCAAATACATAATCCCACATTTGGATATCAGATTCGTATTCTACTCCCAAATACCTTTACTTGAGCTTCATATTAGGATGGGCAATAAAGAATTGCTGTTTGTGGGGTGTATTTGGGAAGGGGTAGACCCCCAGAAAATGAGTCCCGAAAATGGGTATCAATTTCGTGCTCCACTCCCCAATACTTTTCATTTGAGCCCCACATTGATCTGGTCGGTAAATATGTCCGATTGAGTTATGTTTTGGGGACCCAGAAAATGAGTCCCGAAAATGGGTATCAATTTCGTGCTCTACTCCCCAATACTTTTCATTTGAGCCCCACATTGACCTGGTCGATAAATATGTCCGATATAAGTATGTTTTGGGGTGGTGCCCAAAACATGGTTGTTATGTATGGGGTGGTCCCTCAAACACTTAGCCCTACTCTCAATATCACTTAGTTGATATTGAGTCCATATTGCCATTGGACTCAAAGTTGGATATCAAATACGTTTTCTAATCCCAAACACCTTTCATGTAAACCCCTTATTGCAAAAGTCAGCAAATATGTCCGCTTTGTGGAGAGCTCCTCTCTCATTAAGACCCAAATTGGCATGGTGAGCAAATACATCCTATTTGGGGTTGTTATTGGAGTGGGATGTCCCCTAGGCAGTTGATTCCGAATGTTGATATCAGATTCATGGTCTACTCCAAAATACCTTTCATTTGCGCCCCATACTTGCATAGTCGGCAAACATGTCGGGTTTGGTGGGTGTTTTGGGGGATGTTTTAGGGCCATTCAGTGACTTTCTCTGAAAATATACATGAGCTTTGTATTGTACTTTAAAGTACCTCATATTGGAGGCCCATATTGCAATGGTCAGCAAATACTTTCTATTTGGGTGTTATGGTATTGATTTCAGATTCGTGGGGTACTTCCAAACACCTTTCATTTGAGTGCGTCCAACACTTGGACGCACATTTTGATATCGTATTCTACTCGAAAATATCTTTCAGTTGAGTCCCATATTGCCATGGTAGGTAAATATGTCCGATTCAGGGGTTTTTTTGGGGGTTGGGGTGGTCCCCCAAACACTTGTTCCAAAATTTGGGTATCAGTTTTTTAGTATACTCTTAAAACCCTTTCATTTGAGTCCCATATTGTCGTGATTGGTCTATATATATACTTGGTAGATTTTGGGGTGGGGCGTCCCCCCTAGATACTCGGTCCAAAATTTGGATACCAAATTTTTGTTTTTGGGTTACAATAAGAGAGCACACAAAATTTCGCTTAAATTGCACCACCCATCTCTGAGATCTGGAGTTTCTGAAAATAAGGGTAAGGGGGAGGGTCCGCCCCCCTTCAGATATCAAAAAATTTAGTACCCTACTTCCACGGGACAGACAAACAAACAAACAAACACAAATTGTTTGGCGCAATTATTGGAAGTCATAACAGAACACTATGTGCAAATTTGCATTCAAATCTGATCGGAACTCAGGCTTCCAGGGGCCCAAGAAATCAAATCTGGAGATCACTTTATATGGGAGCTATATCAGGTTATTGACTGATTTAGATCGTATTTGGCACAGTTGTTGGAAGTCATAACAGAACAGTATGTTATGTCAGACCAAAAATTGAGCCTTGTAAGGGGTTCAGGAAGTCAAATCGGAAGATCGGTTTATATGGGAGCTATATCAGGTTATAGACCGATGTGGACAGTACTTGGCATAGTTGTTGGAAGCAATAACAGAACACAACATTCAGCCAAATCGGATAAAAATTGCGGCTTCCAGGGGCTCAGGAGTCAAATCGAGAGATTGCTTGATATGAGAGCTATGTCCAAATCTAAACCGATATGTCCCATTTACAATCCTCAACGAACCACATCAATACTTAGTATTTGTGCAAAATTTCAAGTGGGTAGCTTTACGCGTTCGACCGCCATCGTGATTTCGACAGGCGGAAGGACGGACTGAGATGGCTAGATTGACTCAGAATTTCGAGACGATCATGAACATATATACTTTATGGGGTCCTATATCAATATTAGATAATATACTCCTATCCTATGGTGCTTGTTTTTTTTGTTATTTTATGACTTCCAATAACTGTGCCAAGTACCGTCCAATTCGGTCAAGAACCTGATATAGCTCCCATATAAACCGTTCTCCCGATTTGGCTGAAATTTTGCATATAGTGCTATGTTACGACTCTTAACAACTGCGCCAAGTACGGTCCAATTCGGTCTATAACTAGATATAGCTCCCATATTTTAGCAGAATCCAGGGTGGTGGGTTCCCAAGGTTCGGCCCGGCCGAACTTACCACTCCTTTACTTGTTATGTTAAATTTTTGTGTGCAGTAATGTCGAGAGTCGGAAAAGTATCTCTTGTGCCAAATTTCGTAAGAATCGGTTAAGAAATGATAATAACCTTGCGATATTAGTCCAAATCGGACGAACATATATATGTCGTAGCTATATCCAAATCTGAACCGATTTTTTTGCCAATTCAGTGGGCTTTGTCTGTAGTCCAATAAAAAGCCTGTGCCAAGTTTGAAGACCATCGCATGAAAATTGCGACCTTTACTTTGTAGACCAGGAAGACGAAGGTGGGCGAATTTAACGCACCACGTTTCCTCTATAAGACGATTTCGATATCTGACAAGGTCAAATACTTAGGTGTGATCTTGGACAGGAAACTGAATTGGAAGTGTCACATTCAGGAGCGTTCTGAGAGGGCTCACTGATGTTGGGCACTATGTAGACGGACCGTAGGCTCGAAAGGATTGTCCACTGGCTCTACAGGAGCGTGATTAGACCAATACTTACTTACGCCTCAGTAGTTTAATGGGCTGCTATGGAGAAAATGTGCAACATAAGGACCATACAACAGGTTCAGAGGACCACGCCCACTAGGGCACTGGAGACTATTCTAGATATCCGACCCATTGACATACAGATTAAGTGTGAGGCAGCCACTACGGCTATGAGACTTAAGACAATGAGAGAATGGATTGAGGAGCAGCTCATACCATCGCGGTATAATCGAGGCGACGATAGGAAACCTGGAAGGAAAGGGAGAGGTTTCCGATTGGATACCTGAGATGAACCTTGAAGTCGAGTGCGACGCACTGCTGCCATCGGCACATTCTTGGATTAACGGAACTTTAGTATTGCCATCTGGAAGATCATGTTACACGGATGGATCAAAACTAGTGGACAGAGTGGGCCTGGGGGTTTACATTGAAAACCCAGGGTCTAACATCTGTTTTAGACTGCCTGACCATAATACGGTCCTGCAGGCGGAGATCCGGGCGAACACGGAATGCGTGAAGTGGTGTGGAGCTAACGCGAGGACCTCGAGTGTGAACATCTTTACCGACAGTAAAATTGCCATAAGGGCAATAACAACCAGGACGGTAAGGTCACGAACAGTCTTGCAGTGTAAGAAGGAGATTAACGCCTTCTCTGAGGATGGCAAAATCCGCATCGTTTGGGTGCCGGGCCATAACGGAATAAGGGGAAATGAAAGGGCAGACGATTTGGCGGTGGAGGCCAGAGGACTGCCGTCAATAAACTTGGTTAACCCAAAGGCTTTTAGGGTCGACGCAGTCCGAGTTAAGGGAATGGGCGACGATTGCGCATGCAACATTGTGGAACAGCGAAACGGTCGGTGGGACGGCGAAAATCCTATGGGGGGATCCAGATCGGGAGAAGACGAAGCAAGAAGGAGGTCAGTATAGCTATTGGTATCATAACGGGACACATAGGACTACGAGCTCACTTATGTAAAATCGGTGCGGCAAGTGATAGCATGTGCAGGGCATGCGGGGAAGGTGATGTTGACGTTGGAGCATTTCCTTTGTCAGTGCTCGGCTTTCGGGTTCATCTGATACCGGTACTTAGGTGGAGACACAATATCAGACATGAATAAACTTAGGGGAGTGGCATTGAAAACAATTAAGGATTTTGTAAGTAGCAAGGAATTCCTAACTTCAAAATTTCTTTTTAGAAGTTACTTTATAGGTTTTAGAGCGCACAACAAGCCGATTACTGGCTTAGGTGTATGTCCATAGTGGCATGGGGCGGATTAATATCTGCACCCCCTTTTCACACTAACCTAGCCATCTACACAAATTAACATGGACAGACAAACAGCATTACAACTTAATAAGGATGATGTTGTACTACCACACCATCAGTTAATTTCTATAAAAGATCTTCTTCAATTCTGCTTCAAAACTGACCTTGCATTTCTTGCTCTTTGCACTTTAATGGATAGCTGATAGCTGTAAATGTGTACTGCAAACTTAAGCTCCTTATTGCAATGAATCGCCCCATTCAGGCGCCACTACAATGCAATAGTTTTTTTTTTTCATAAATATTTGGCGCCAATATTCATAGTTTGTTATATCCGTTTCAATTGTGTCTGAACTCTTTCATTATACCCACCACCACCACTGTGGTACAGGGTATTATAGCTTTGTGCATTAGTTTGCAACGTTAACGTTGATTAGTATACCGATGGGCTGAAAATTACTTCCAGATTCGATTTAGCCATGTTCGTCCGTCCGTCCGTCCGTCTGTGTATGCCTGTCCGTCCATGTATTCTTGTAGTCAAAGTACAGTTCGCATTTGTTGTTTGGTCCAATCACAAATGATATTGGTTTGGAACAAAATCGAATCAGATCTAGATATAGCTCACACATATAACTCTCATCAGATATGGCCTTTTGAGGCTGTAGATGGCAACATTTTGGTCCGATCTTTATGTGAGATGTTCTAAATATTTTACGCCCCAATATGTGTGCAAAATTTCATAAAAGTCGGTCCAGATATAGCTCTCATATATATCTTTCATTCAATATGACCTTTCAAGGTTGTAGAAACTTTAATTTAGGTCCTATCATAAGAATATCTGACAAAGTTCTATTCGCTATTCGAATAGTTTTGCAAAATTAAAGTCTGACTAGATTAGGACATAGGTTTAATGCAATAAAAGTAGTACGTGGACTCGGTGGTGTATGGTATTATATAGTCGTCTCCGCCCGACTTTTGCCTTTCCCTACTAGTTTTCTTATGACCTCAAGATTTCTTTTGCCCCTTTTGTGGCGAGTTGAGAGTAGTTGATTTTTGCTTGTTTGTGAGTTTTCTTTTTCTTTTCCTGTTAAGCCTCAATGATTTTCGAATATTGTAGTTGGGTAATACAAGGCATTCACAGGGATCGCTCAAATTTCAACAATAGCCATTTTACCTTGCCTCAGCTTAGTTTGCTTCAGTTAGTTCTCCACAAAACATACTTAACGCAACAATGCAACCAACATGCATAACATGAAAAGACATTTTTGTTTGGTTTTTGTTTTGTGATAGCTGGCTTCAAGAGAAAGGGTGGTGTCGATATGACTGACTGGACAAGATATGACTGACTGGATAAATGTCATATAGACCGATTTGCGATGTGAATATCTACCGGCCTACGCGATTAACACCAATTTGTGTGGTGTTCATCGTTATCGCGGAAATCTTAGATGAAAGCTACGGGGAGTTTCCACAAGTTGCCGATAGTGGAACGCTTCGTATTCATATGGAGTTGCTGTAAATGCGGCAGCGGGCAGTCAGTAATTTCGAGAAGGGGGTCTTAGTGAGGGGTCAGCGGCAATGACTCTAACTTACCTCAAATCGAGGGATCGGTCTACATGGCAGCTATATCCAAAACTGGACCGATTTGGGCCAACTTGAAGAAATATGTCGAAGAGTTTAACACAACTCACTGTCCCAAATTTCAGCGACATTTGACAATAAATGCGCTTTTTATGGGTCCAAAACCTTAAATCGAGAAATCGGTCTATATGGCAGCTATATTCAAATCTGGACCGATGTGAGCCAAATTAAAGAAGGACGTCGAAGAACCTAACACAACTCACTTTCCCAAATTTCAGCGACATTGGACAATAAATGCACCTTTTACGACCCCAAAACCTAAAACCGAGAGATCGGTCTATATGGCAGCTATATCCAAATCTGAACCGATCTGTGCGATATTGCAGAAGTGTGTCAAGGAGCATAACACAACTTCCTGTTCCAAATTTCAGCAAAATCAGATAATAAATGTGGCTTTTATGGACCAAGACACTAAATCGGAGGATCGGTCTATATGGCAGCTATATCCAAATCTATACCGATCTGGGCCAAATTAACGAGGGATGTCGAGGGGCTTAACACAATCCCACTGCCCCAAATTTCAGCAAAATCGGATATTAAATGTGGCTTTTATGGGCCTGAGACCCTAAATCGGAGGATCGTTCTATATGGTAGCTATATCCAAATTTGGACCGATCTGAGCCAACTTGGCGAAGGATGTCGAAGGGCCTAACGCAACTCATTATCCCAAATTTTACCAAAATCGGATAATAAGTGTGACTTTTATGGGCCTAAGACCCTAAATCGGATGATCGGTCTATATGGCAGCTATATTCAAATCTGGACCGATCTGAGCCAAATTGAAGAAGGATGTCGAAGGGCCTAACGCAACTCATTATCCCAAATTTTACCAAAATCGGATAATAAGTGTGACTTTTATGGGCCTAAGACCCTAAATCGGATGATCGGTCTATATGACAGCTATATTCAAATCTGGACCGATCTGAGCCAAATTGAAGAAGGATGTCGAAGGGCCTAACGCAACTTACTATACCAAATTTCAGCAAAATCGGAAAATAAATGTGGCTTTTAAGGGCCTAAAACCCTAAATCGGCGGATCGGGCTATATGGCAGCTATATCCAAATCTGGACCGATCTGAGCCAAATTGGGGAAGGATGTCGAAGGGCATAACACAACTCACTGTATCAAATTTCAGCAAAATCGGATAATAAATGTGACTTTTATGCGCCTAAGACGCTAAATCGGAGGATCGGTCTATATGGCAGCTATATTCAAATCTGGACTGATCTGGGGCAAATTGGCGAAGAATGTCGAAGGGCCTAACGCAACTCACTATCCCAAATTTCAGCAAAATCGGAAAATAAATGTGGCTTTTAAGGGCCTAAGACCCTAAATCGGCGGGTCGGTCTATATGGGGGCTATATCAAGATATAGTCCGATATAGCCCATCTTCGAACTTAACATGCTTATGGATAAAAAAAAGAGTCTGTGCAAAGCTTCAGCTCAATATCTCTATTTTTAAAGACTGTAGCGTGATTTCAACAGACAGACGGACGGACATGTCTAGATCGTCTTTTATTTTTACGCTGATCAAGAATAGATATACTTTATGGGGTCGGAAATGGATATTTCGATGTGTTGCAAACGGAATGACAAAATGAATATACCCCTGTCCTGCGGTGGTGGCTATAAAAGCAAGAAAAAACATGCCAAGTTCGACGGGGACGAATCTAGGGAACCCCGCACCATGAATTCTTCTTAAAATGTAGAGAAAATAAATTTGGTTGAGGGGCGTAATACTACTCTACGTACCAAATTTAAGCCAATCGAACAAAAATTACAGCTTCCAAGGTCCAAGACGTGGCATACCACATACAAAATTTTAGTCTAATCGAACAAAGTTATGGCCTCGACCCGTATCGTGATTTCGACCAACTAACGGACATTGCTAGATCGACTCAGAATCTCGAGACGATCCAGAATATACATAGTTTATGGGGTCGCATATCAATATTTAGGGGTGTTTAGTTTACCCCCATCCTATGATAGTAAAGGGTGATTTTTTTGAGGTTAGGATTTTCATGCATTAGTATTTGACAGATCACGTGGGATTTCAGACATGGTGTCAAAGAGAAAGATGCTCAGTATGCTTTGACATTTCATCATGAATAGACTTACTAACGAGCAACGCTTGCAAATCATTGAATTTTATTACCAAAATCAGTGTTCGGTTCGAAATGTGTTCATTCACCGTAACGTTGCGTCCAACAGCATCTTTGAAAAAATACGGTCCAATGATTCCACCAGCGTACAAACCACACCAAACAGTGCATTTTTCGGGATGCATGGGCAGTTCTTGAACGGCTTCTGGTTGCTCTTCACTCCAAATGCGGCAATTTTGCTTATTTACGTAGCCATTCAACCAGAAATGAGCCTCATCGCTGAACGGTGAATGAACACATTTCGAACCGAACACTGATTTTGGTAATAAAATTCAATGATTTGCAAGCGTTGCTCGTTAGTAAGTCTATTCATGATGAAATGTCAAAGCATACTGAGCATCTTTCTCTTTGACACCATGTCTGAAATCCCACGTGATCTGTCAAATACTAATGCATGAAAATCCTAACCTCAAAAAAATCACCCTTTAGGTATAACAATTAAAAGTGTGCTAAGTTCGGCCGGGCCGAATTTTATATACCCTCCACCATAGATCGCATTTATCGAGTTCTTTTCTCGGCATCTATTTTTAGGCAAACATATGATAAAAGGAAAGAATTGCTATTATATTGGAGCTACAATATCAAGTTATCGTCCGATTCGGACCATAATTGATCTGAATGTTAGAGACCGGCTTCGTTGTGTAAAATTTCAGCCAATTCGCATAAAAACTGCGCCCCTTCAGAGGCTCAAGAAGTAATACAGGGAGATCGGCTTATGTTGAAGGACATGAAAGAAGTTATTGTACAAAATTTCAGCCAAATCGGATAATAATTGCGACCTCTAGAGGCTGAAGCAGTCAAGATCCCAGATCGGTTTATATGGCAGCTATATCAGGTTAAGGACCGATTTAAACCACACTTAAGACAGTTTTTTCATAACAAAACACCTCATGCAAAATTTCAGCCAAATCGGATAATAATTGCGACCTCTAGAGGCTGAAGCAGTCAAGATCCCAAATCGGTTTATATGACAGCTATATCAAATCATAGACCAATATGGCCCATTTGGCCCAATCCCAACTGATCTACACTAATAAGAAGTATTTGTGCAAAATTTCAAGCGGACAGCTTTACTTCTTCGAAAGTTGGCGTGCTTTCGACCGACAGACGGACGGACAGACTGTGGGTGAAGAAGTCTAGATCCTATATCGGTTTATATGACTGCTATATCAGGTTATGGACCGATTTGAACTATAATTGACACAGTTGTTGAAAATCATAACAAAACCTTTCATGCAAAATTTCAGCCAGAGAATTGCGCCCTCTAAAAGCTCAAGAAGTCAAGATCCCAAATCGGTTTGTATGACAGCTATATCAAAACATGGACCGATATGGCCCATTTGGCCCAATCCCAACGGACCTACACTAATAAGAAGTATTTGTGCAAAATTTCAAGCGGACAGCTTTTATTCTTCGAAAGTTAGCTTGCTTTCGACCGACAGACGGACGGAGAGACTGCCGGACATGGCTAGATAGACTTAAAATGTCATGACGATCAAGAATTTATATACACTAGCTGGACAGGGCCTGCTACGCTACGCCTTCTTTAAGTATCTAATATCTTTTTAAGGTGGGGGCACTTCGCCCTGTATGTGGATATCGAATTCGTGCTACTGTAGCCTATGTCCGCCTATGACGTTAAACGCCTGGATTCGAATCCTGGCGAGAACATCAAAAAAATTCTCAGCGGTGGTTTTACTCTGCTAATGCTGGCAACATTTGTGAGGTACTATGCCATGTAAACCTTCTCTCCAAAGAGGTGTCGCACTGCGGCACGCTGATCGGACTCGGCTATAAAAATGAGGCACCTTATCATTCAGCTTAAACTTGAATCGGACTGCACTCACTGACAAGTAAGAAGTTTGTCCCTGTTCCCTGTTGGTGGGCAAAATTTGCATTTGCATTTACAAAAATTTGTTTAGATAACCACCACCATGGATATATTCATCATGCTATTTTATGACAACTCCTGATTCAGGTACCAAGAGCTTTTATACAAGTCTTAATTTCAGCGAAATCGGGCAATAAATCCGCTTTTATGAAAGGTTGGTCTATATGGCAGCTATAATTTGACACAGTGACTTGTATTTAGCATCCCGTCATCCGATCAGAACATGGCCCAGATCAGACTATATATCTGGACCATGTTCTGATGGTTTTAGCCAAATCGGACAAAAATTGCGGCTTCCAGGGGCTCAAGAAGTCAAATCGGGAGATCGGTTTTTATGAGAGCTATATCTAAATCTTAACCGATATGGCCCATTTGCAATCCCCAATGACCTACAATAATAGCAAGTGTCTGAACAAAATTTCAAGCCGCTAGCTGCACGAGTTCGACCGCTTTTGTGATTTCGACAGACGGAAGGAGGGTCAAGGCTAGATCGACTCAGAACAGCAAAACGAAAGGAAAACGATAGTAAAGGGTGATTTTTTAGTTGTTATCTTTTTATCAAAACCGGTTTAAACAGCTCACGCATGTTTCGGGGTTTGTTTCACTGTAAAACTTCTTCAGTCTGATTTATAATTTAACCATGCATCGTCTTACAAACGAACAACGATTGCAAAGTATTGCATTTTATTATCAAGATGCGTACTTTGTTAAGAAAGTTCATCGAGCGCTGCTTCTTCTTCAGCGACGAAGTTCATTTTTGACTCAATGGGTACGTGAATAAGCAAAAATGTCGGGTTTTGAGTGAAGAACAGTCAGAAGCATTACAAGAACTACCAATGCACCCAGAAAAAGTCACCGTTTGGTGCGGCTTATGGGCTGTTGGCATCATTGGACCGTACTTCTTCAAAGATGATGCAAATGGTTACGTAACTATTCAACTTTCCAAAATGATATTCAACTTGCCAAAATGCAAGAGCTTGACTTGCATTACATGTGGTTTCAACATGACGCTGACACATGCCACACAGCACGCGTAACAATGGACTTATTGAGAGGCGAGTTCGGTGAACATTTTATTTTACGTTCGGGAGCGGCCAATTGGCCGCATAGATCGTGCGTTTTAACGCCTTTAGACTATTTTTTGTGGGGCTATGTTAAAGCTCACGTCTATACAGGCAAGCCCGCTTCATTTGAAGCATTGGAAGACAACATTGAAGCATATATTCGTGAGATACCGTCCGAAATGTTAGAAAAAGTATGCCAAAATTGGACTAAGAGGATGGACCATTTGAGGCGTCGTCACGGTCAACATTTACATGAAATAATCTTCGAGCATTAAATTAAATTGGCCGTACTATCGAGGCAAATAATGATTTTATGAATTTTTTCTAAATTTTACAATTTTTTTTTTTTTTGAATTTTCCTATAGCTCTTCAAAATCATCCTTAACAAGGGTTGCGTTGACTATATCATGTTCACAGAATGAATGAAGAAGCTTTTTGAAGGCTCCGATGAAAAGATCAAGTGATGAAAGACATCTTGAAACTTTGTGTCAAACATTAGAGAGAGAGAGGACAGAATATCAAGACGACAAATGTTCTGTAACATGTGAAATATTGGAGGCCATCATAGCGCAGAGGTAAGCATGTCCGCCTATCCTGGCGAGACCATTAGAAACAAGTAAAAGCGTGCTAAGTTCGGCCGGGCCGAATTTTATATACCCTCCACCATGGAGCGCATTTGTCAGCTCTTTTCCCGGCATCTCTTCTTAGGCAAAAATGATATAAGAAAAGATTTGCTCTGCTATTAGAGCGATATCAAGATATGATCCGGTTTAGATCACAATTAAATTATATGTTGGGGCCTCAAAAAGTAAAATAGAGAGATGGATTTATATGGGAGCTGTATCGGGCTATAGACCGATTCTGTACCTAGTAAACACGTATGTTGATAGTTATGAGAGGATCCGTCGTACAAACGTTCAGGCAAATCGGCGCTCTCTAGAGGCCAAGAAGTCAAGACCCAAGATCGGTTTTTATGGCAGCTACATCAGGTTATGGACCGATGTGAACCATACTTGGCACAGTTATTGGATATCATAGCAAAACACGTCGTGCAAAATTTCATCCCCATCGGATAAGAATTGCGCCCTCTAGAGGCTCAAGAAGTCAAGACCCAAGATCGGTTTATATGGCAGCTATATCAGGTTATTAACCGATATGAACCATACTTAGCACAGTTGTTGGTAGTAATACTACAACACTATGTGCGAAATTTCAGTAAAATCGGATAAGAATTGCGCACTCTAGAGGCTCAAGAAGTCAAGACCCAAGATCGGTTTATATGGCAGCTATATCAGGTTATGAACCGATATGAACCATACTTAGCACAGTTGTTGGTAGTGATACTACAACACTATGTGCGAAATTTCAGTAAAATCGGATAAGAATTGCGCACTCTAGAGGCTCAAGAATTCAAGACCCAAGATCGGTTTATATGGCAGCTATATCAGGTTATGGACCGATGTGAACCATACTTGGCACAGTTATTGGATATCATAGCAAAACACGTCGTGCAAAATTTCATCCCCATCGGATAAGAATTGCGCCCTCTAGAGGCTCAAGAAGTCAAGACCCAAGATCGGTTTATATGGCAGCTATATCAGGTTATGAACCGATATGAACCATACTTAGCACAGTTGTTGGTAGTGATACTACAACACTATTTGCGAAATTTCAGAAAAATCGGATAGGAATTGCGCAATCTAGAGGCTCAAGAAGTCAAGACTCAAGATCGGTTTATATGGCAGCTATATCAGGTTATGAACCGATATGAACCATACTTAGCACAGTTGTTAGTAGTGATACTACAACACTGTGTGCGAAATTTCAGTAAAATCGGATAAGAATTGCGCACTATAGAGGCTCAAGAAGTCAAGACCCAAGATCGGTTTATATGGCAGCTATATCAGGTTATGGACCGATGTGAACCATACTTGGCACAGTTATTGGATATCATAGCAAAACACGTCGTGCAAAATTTCATCCCAATCGGATAAGAATTGCGCACTCTAGAGGCTCAAGAAGTCAAGACCCAGATCGGTTTATATGGCAGCTATATCAAAACATGGACCGATATGACCCATTTACAATACCAACCGACCTACACTAATAGGAAATATTTGTGCAAAATTTCAAGCGGCTAGCTTTACTCCTTCGGAAGTTAGCGTGCTTTCGACAGACGGACGGACGGACGGACAGACGGACGGACATGGCTAGATCGACATAAAATGTCGCGACGATGAAGAATATATATACTTTATGGGGTCTCAGACGAATATTTCGAGTAGTTACAAACATAATGACGAAATTAGTATACCCCCCATCCTATGGTGGAGGGTATAAAAATTTTAGCGGTGGTTTTCCCCTGCTAATGCTAGCAACATTTATGAGATACTATACCATATAAAAACTTCTTTCCAAAGAGGTGTTGCACTGCGGCACGTCCTTCAAACTCGGCTATAAAAAGGAGGCACGTTATTATTGAGCTTAAACTTGAATCGGAATGCACTCATTGGGCAAAATTCAAATGTTGTTCAAATATTGCCTTTGTTAAAAAATTCATAGAAATTTTGTCTGAGAGATATGTTCTACATTTTCTTTCATTTTATGTGCACAAACCCTTTTCAATTGAACAACAATATCTCTATTGTCATCGTTTTTATAACATTTTACCAAGTGTATACAACTTTCTCAAATATTTTAGTTTTTGCTTGCATTTACATGAATACGAATGCACTCCTTTCGAACAGAACATGGGCCACCACAGCCCCACACTTTTATATATTTTTGAATTTTTCATTCACATTTTTCTTTAGAGGCAGCAGCATTTCACATTGCTCTCCCTTTGTCTACCCTCCCTTTGGACACGCATTTTGGGCAAAGTTAAAAGAAAGCAGCGCATATTTGCAATTTTAGTGGTTCTTGAAAAATTGCCAATTAGGTCAAAAGCGAAATTCTATACAACTCTATGTTTGGAATTGTTGCGATTCTGGTCATGAACCAACAAAAGAGGAGATAGCAAACAAGTTATAACGATGGTTGGTTGACTGCGTCGTACATTCAATGCTTACCACAACAAAGGAAGGGTTAAAAACATCCTTTTTACTTGTATAAAAGAGTTTTAACTATCCCACATAGGTAAACAAATTATAAACAAGTAAGAAAGGGCTAAAGTCGGACAAAGCCGACCTTTAAATTCGGACGAATATAAATATGGGAGTTCTATCTAAGTTTGAGTCGATCCCTATGAAAATCCATAAATTTTATTTACAGAACATCTGTCCCGTTAGCAGAACTTAGAATATCATTCCAAACGTCTCCATCGTCTGCGTTCCTACCACTTTATCTGTACCACCGTGATTTGTTGAAAGTCATAGCAAAACACGACATGCTCAACTTAAGCCAAATCGTACGAAAAGTGCGGCTTGTAAGT
Source organism: Stomoxys calcitrans (assembly GCF_963082655.1). Classification (NCBI taxonomy): domain Eukaryota; kingdom Metazoa; phylum Arthropoda; class Insecta; order Diptera; family Muscidae; genus Stomoxys; species Stomoxys calcitrans. The sequence continues at coordinate 209,568,809 of NC_081552.1, forward strand.
GTTCAAGAAGTCAAATCGGGATATCGGTTTATATGGGAGCTATTTCAGGTTATAGACTGATTTGGACCATACTAGATACAGTTGTTGGAAGTCATAACAGAACACCACGTGCGAAATTTCAGGAAAATCGGGCAAAAGTTGCGGCTTGTAAGGGCTCAGGAAGTCACATCGGGAGATCGTTTTATATGGGAGCTATATCAGCGATTTGGCCCGTACTTTGCCCAGTTGTTGGAAGTCATAACAGAACAGTACATGCAAAATTTCAGGCAAATCGGACAAAAATTGTTGCTTGTAAGTGCTGAAGAAGTCAAATCGGGAGACCGGTTTATATGGGAGCTATATCAGGTTATAGACCGAATTGGACCGTACTCGGTACAGTTGTTGGAAGTCATAGCAGAATCGTAAATTGCAGCTTCCGGAGTCTCAAGAAGTCAAATCGGGAGATCGGTTTGTATGAAAGCTATATCACGTTATAGACCGATTCGGACCATACTAGGCACAGTTGTTGGAGGTTATAACGGAACACTATATGGAAAATTTCAGCCAAATCCGACAAAAATTGCGGCGTTCAGGGGCTCAAGAAGTCTAATCGGGAGATCGGTTTATATGAGAGCTATTCCAAATCTGAACCGATATGGCCCATTTGCAGTCCCCAACAACATACATCAATGTAAAGTATCATCTGTGCAAAATTTTAAGTGGAAGCTTCACGCGTTCAACCGCTATCGTGATTTCGACAGACGGACGGAAGGGCGGAAATGGCTAGATCGACTCAGAATGTCGAGACGATTAAGAATGGATATACATTATGGTGTATAGATCAATATTTCGAGATGTTACAAACGGAATGATGGGTATAAAAATGTAATAAGTTCGGCAGTGCCGAACTTTGGTTACCCTTCAGCATGGATATATTAACCTTCCTCTTTTTTAACAACACCACCACCACATCCATAGTTTTATGCAAATGGGGGCTGGTCTGGATAATATTTGGTTCAGGTCCTGAGAACTCTTATACAAGTCACAGTTTCAGCGAAATCGGGCAACAAATCAGCTTTCTACGTGATTTAAACCGGGCAACAAATCAGCATTTTACGAGATTTAGACCCTACATTGGAAGATCGGTCTATATGATAGCTATATCCAAATATAGTCTTATCTGGAGCATATACTGGTCGGATGACGGGAGTCTTAATACAACGAGTCGAATTCTGGCGAGAACATCAGGAAAAAAATTTCAGCCGTGGTTATCCTCTTAATGCTTGCGACATTTGTGAGGTACTAGGCCATGTAAAAACTTCGGCCTCGGCTATAAAAAGGAGGACCCTTATCATTGAGCTTAAACTTGAATAGGACGGCACTCTTTGATATGAAGGGGACTGTAGCGCAGAGCATGTCCGCCAATGACGCTGAACGCCTGGGTTCGAATCCTGGCGAGAACATCAGAAAAAATTTTCAGCTGTGGTTTTCCCCTGCTAACGCTGGCAACATTTGTGAGGTACTATGCCTTGTAAAACTTCTCTCCAAAGAGGTGTCGCACTGCGGCATGCCGTTCGGACTCGGCTATAAAAAGGAGGCCCCTTATCATTGAGCTTAAACATGAATCGGACTGCACTCATTAATATGTGAGTAGTTAGCCCCTCTTCCTTAGTGGAATGTTTATGGACAAAATTTGCATTTACTCTTTGATATGTGAGAAGTTTGCCCCTGTTCCTTAATGGAATGTTCATGGGCAAATTTGCATTTGCATCCCATTGTGCGGCGGTGGTCACATGCACAAAGTCGAGTTCCATTGATAATTGTTTTGATTGTGCTTCAAGCTGATAACAGAGTTTACACGCATGGTTCAAAGCTTGAGGACAGAGTGACTTGCAGGCGAAGATCCGAGCGATCGCAAAATGCATGAGAGGATATGATATTAACGGAAGGACGTCGAGTTTTTTTTTCTTCAATCAACCAACACGCAGGGGACGTCCCCTATAAATGCAGTTCATTGTGTTGGAGAGGATAGTTAAGGATCGGAGGGGGGATAGAGGCAGTAGTGTTTATTGACATTTGCTTGGATTTCTGGATGTCGTATGCCGGAAGTCGATTCCTTGCGAAAACAGAATCCTCTCGGTAGTGCATGGTCCGATCAGCTGGCCAATCGTTTACAAACCGATGCGCGCTTCCTGAAAATCTTGTATTTCTGACAAACATCCTCAAGTCAGGAATCAGAAGACTAATTTCCGAAGAATAGATAGAACAGGGCCACACAAACACACATTTCGACTATGTTCAAGGGAAACAATTGAGTTGGATACCCAACCATCTCCAATCAATACCAACGCCCGCCTCTGGACACGGTCAAGCAGCTCCAAGAATGATTTTGGAGCTCCGGCCCATATATGGGAGTTATATTCCATCTTCTTCCTGATGTGTAAATTTGCATTTGCATCCCAATGTGCGGCGGTGTTCACATGCACAAAGTCGAGTTCCATTCATAGTTGTTTTGATTGTGCTTCAAGCCGATAACAATGTTTACATGGTTGGTTCAAAGCTTGAGGACAGAGTGACTTGCAGGCGAAGTTCCGGGCGATCACAAAATGTGTGAGAGGGTATGGTATTAATGGGAGGACTTCAATTTTGCCTTTTTTTCAATCAACCAACACGCAGGGGATGTCCCCTATAAGTGCAGTGCATTGTGCTGGAGAGGATAGTTAAGGACCGGAGGGGGGAAAGAGGGAGTAGTGTTTATTGGCATTTGCTATGAATTTCTGGATGTCGAAAGTAGCGGGAAAGACATCTGCCGAAAGTCGATTCCACATACGAACTGTACTTGCGAAAACAGAATCCTCTCGGTAGTACATGGTCTGATCAGCTGGCCAATCGTTTACAAACCGATGCGCGCTTCCTGAAAATCTTGTATTTCTGACAAACATCCTCAAGTCAGGAATCAGAAGACTAATTTCGGAAGAATAGATAGAACAGCGCCACACAACCCACATTTCGACGATGTTCAAGGGAAACAATAGAATTGGATACCCTACCATCTGCAATCAATACCAACGCCCGCCTCTGGACACGGTCAAGCAGCTCCAAGAATGATTTTGGAGCTCCGGCCCATATATGGGAGTTATATTCCATCTTCGGCCTGATGTGCGTAGTGTGGATATTAAGAAGATCAGAGGGAGTGAATAACATCGAAGACGGTAAGGTCACGAGCAGTTCGAGAAGTGTTAGAAGGAGATACACGCCTTTTCCGAGGTTGGCACGATCTGCGTTGCATGGGTGCCGGACCATAGCGGTGTAAGGGGGGAATGAAAAAGCAGACGATTTTGCAGTGAAGGCGCCAGTCGTCAATAAACTTGGTTAACCCGAAGCCTTTCGGATCGACGAAGTACGAGTTAAGGGCGTGCGCGAGGAACGAATATGTAACACTGTAGAACAGTGTCAGGCCAGCGAAAATCCTATGGGGAAGACCCGGATCGTTAGAAGACGAGGGTATTACTGAATGAAACTAAGGAGAGCAGTATGCCTTTCTGTATCATAAAGAAACACATAGGGCTGCAAGCTCACTGCTGCAGAGTAAATGCGGCAAGTGTTAGCACGTGAAGGGCATGTGCGGAAGATGATGGGATTGTGATTGTTTGGCTTTCGTGGCTTACAGGCACCGCCGTTGAGGTGGGGACACAATTACAAACATGAACCGACTAAGGGACGTGGTTTTGAGAAGAATTAAGTATTTTTTTTTTGAGTTTTAGTATTTAGAGAGTACAACAATCCGGCTTAGGTGTATCTTCATAATGGCTTGGGGTTAATCAATATCCGTACCATCATTTCAACCTAACCTAACCTAAGTCGTTAATGGGTTAATTTGTTTTTATGCCCTCCACCATAGGATAGGGATATACTAATCTAGCCATTCCGTTTGTAACACACCGACCCCATCTTCTTATATTGGGTTGCCCAAAAAGTAATTAAGGATTTTTTAGAAGAAAGTAAATGCATTTTTAATAAAACTTAGAATGAACTTTAATCAAATATACTTTTTTTTACACTTTTTTTCTAAAGCAAGCTAAGAGTAACAGCTGATAACTGTGATTTGTGTTTGTTTGTTTGTTCCGTATAGACTCCAAAAAGCGGTTGAACCGATTAGCTTGAAATGTTCACAGATTGTTAAGGTTGATCTGGAAGGAAACATAGGCTATATAATTTTTATACCCTCCACCATAAGATGGGGGGTATACTAATTTCGTCATTCTGTTTGTAACTACTCGAAATATTCGTCTGAGACCCCATAAAGTATATATATTCTTGATCGTCGTGACATTTTATGTCGATCTAGCCATGTCCGTCCGTCTGTCCGTCCGTCCGTCCGTCCGTCTGTCTGTCGAAAGCACGCTAACTTCCGAAGGAGTAAAGCTAGCCGCTTGAAATTTTGCACAAATACTTCTTATTATTGTAGGTCGGTTGGTATTGTAAATGGGCCATATCGGTCCATGTTTTGATATAGCTGCCATATAAACCGATCTTGGGTCTTGACTTCTTAAGCCTCTAGAGTGCGCAATTCTTATCAGATTGAAATGAAATTTTGCACGACGTGTTTTGTTATTATATCCAACAACTGTGCCAAGTATGGTTCAAATCGGTCCATAACCTGATATAGCTACCATATAAACCGATCTTGGGTCTTGACTTCTTGACCTTCTAGAGTGCGCAATTCTTATCCGATTGGAATGGAATTTCGCACGACGTGTTTTGTTATGATACCCAACAACTGTGCCAAGTATGGTTCTAATCGGTCCATAACCTGATATAGCTACCATATAAACCGATCTTGGGCCTTGACTTCTTGACCCTCTAGAGGGCACAATTCTTATCCGATTTGAATGAATTTTTGCACGAAGTATTTCGTTATGATATCCAACAACTGTGTTAAGTATGGTTCAAATCGGTTTATAACCTGATATAGCTGTCATATAAACAGATCTGGGAATTTGATTTCTTGAGCTTCTAGAGGGCGCAATTCCTATCCGATTTGCCTGAAATTTTGCATGACGTATTTTATTTTTACTTTCAACAACTGTGTCAAATAAGGTTCAAATCGGTTCATAACCTGATATAGCTGCCATATAAACCGATCTGGGATCTTGATTTCTTGACCCCTAGAGGTCGCAATTATTATCCGATATGCCTGAAATTTTGTACGATGGATCCTCTCATGACCATCAACAAACGTTGTTTATTATGGTCTGAATCGGTCTATAGCCCGATACAGATCCCATATAAATCGTTCTCTCTATTTTACTTCGTGAGCCCCAATGGGCGCAATTCTTATACGAATTGGCTGAAATTTTACACAGGTCTCCAACATATAATTTAATTGTGGTCCGAACCGGACCATATCTTGATATCGTTTTAATAGCAGAGCAACTCTTTTCTTATATCCTTTTTTGCCTAAGAAGAGATGCCGGGAAAAGAACTCGACAAATGCGATCCATGGTGGAGGGTATATAAGATTCGGCCCGGCCGAACTTAGCACGCTTTTACTTGTTTTGCCTAAGAAGAGATGCCGGGAAAAGAACTCGACAAATGCGATCCATGGTGGAGGGTATATAAGATTCGGCCCGGCCGAACTTAGCACGCTTTTACTTGTTTGATATCGGAAGGGGGGCGGACCTTCACCCTTACCGCAAAATTACCACCCAAAAATAAAAGTGTACCGATCAGGACAATATGCGACTGAAATGAAAGATATTCAGGAGTACAATTCGAATTTTATATTAAAAATTGGCTCTAAATACCTGGAGGGCCGCCCCAACTCCAAACCCCCTTAAAATAGGTTCATTGGACGAGCATGACAGTATGGGACTCAAATGAAAGTTTTCGGGATTTAATTACGAATGTGGCATAAAAAATCAAGGGGTCACATGAACCCATCATGGCTATATGGGACACTGTTTGTTTGTTTGTATCATAGAATCAAAAACGGCTGAATAGATTTTCTTATAATTTTCACAGATTGTGTAGGTTGGTCTGGAAGAAACATTACCCCAAAAACACCGCCCAAAACCAAAAGTGGACCGCTAGGCACAATATGGGTATTAAATGAAAGGCATTGCAGACTAGAAAACGAATATCCTATTAAACCTTGGGTCCAAATACCCTGTGGGTCGCCTCAACCCCTACGATGTTCACCTCAATATGGGACTCAAATGAAAAGTATTCGGCAATAGATTACAAATATGACATAAAAAATTAGGTCCAGGTAATGGCAGATCGCCTTACCACCAAATGAGCATATTAGCCCGACATGGTTTTATGGGACTCAAATAAAAGGTATTTGGTAATAGATTACGAATATGAAATTTAAATTTTCGTTCAAGTCTAGGTGGTGCTTTTCCTATTAAAACAATTCAAATAGGTATCTTGACAATATGGGACTCAAATGAAAGGTATTTGAGAGTAGATAACGAATATCCAACTTTGTAACCAAGTGTTTGAGGGTACTCTCTAAAGCACCCCCTAAACTGAAATACATTTCCGACTATGGCAATATGGAACTCAAATCAACAGCATTTGCAGTAATGAACGAATTTGATATCTATTTTCAGGGCAAAGTGTCGGTGGCCGCCCCAGTCCCAAAACACCCACCAAACGGTTCATATTTTCCAACCATGGCAATATGGGGCTCAAATTAAAGGGATTTGGGAGTAGAGCACGAATTTGAGGCCCATATTAGAGTCGAAACGATACTCATACTTTTCAGTGAATTTACACAATCTACACTCGAACAGAACTTATTTACCGATGATGCGATTATGGGGCTCATATAAAATGTATTTGAAAGTAGATCACGAATCTTATATTTATCTTAAGGGTCAAGTGTCTGGGTAGCCACTCCGCCTAAGAATCGAGCAAGGGCAAACTTCTGGGCTTTTCGATTTAAGTTTAAACACAATTATAAGGATCTTTTTATAGCCGAGTCCGAACGGCATGTCGCAGTGCGACATCTCTTTGGGAAGAATTTTATACATGACCATACATTGCATGGTACCTCGTAAATGTCGGCAGCATTAAGAGGGGATTATATATTTGTCCAATGTTCTTGCCAGGATTCGAACGCAGGCATTCAGCGTCATAGGCGGACATAGGCTACAGTGGCACGAATTAGATATCCACATACAGGGCGAAGTGTCCCCATTCTAAAAAGATATTGGAGAGTTAAAGAAGACGGAGCGAGCCGGTTCGGCTATCTGTTAAACGAATTTGGACCTGAACGAGACCCGTAGCCCTGAATATCTTGATTGCTCAAACAAAATAGTGCTCTAGCACGATGCTGATATTATTTCAGGGTCCGTCCCCTAAACTTCAAAGCGTCATGTTTGCCTACTGTGACATAAAATGGCTCAAATAATAGGTATTTGAGAAAAAGGCGATCTTCATATCCAATTTTGAGGCCAAGTGTTTGGGGGTAATCTCACCCCATAAACTCACCCATGCTCAAATTAAATGAATCAAACAGTAGAGCACTATGCTCTATGTAGGGTGGCCGCCCCACCCTACATACCCCTCAAACTGGATATATTTATGAAATATGGCAAAAAATCTGATATCTGTTTTATGGCCAAGTGTTTCGAGGACGACTCATCTCTGTGGTTTTTGGGAGTAGAGTATGAATCTGTTATCCACTTTCGGGGCAAAGGGTTTGGCTACTCCAATCCACCGCCAAAACCAAGAGAATGAAGTACATCTCGCATTCAAACTTCAATGGGCGGACGCTCCCCTTACCCTATTTTCAAAATGCCAGATCTCGGAGATGAGTGGGGCGATTTATGCGAAATTTAGTTTGTTTATAGTAACAGAAATTTGGTATACTTATTTCAGACGGGATGTCTAGGGCATTCACCCACCTATAAAAGCCCGCCAAATGCAAAGCCCCTCCCCTTACCCTATTTTCAAATTGCCAGATCTCGGAGATTAGTGGGGCGATTTATGCGAAATTTAGTTTGTTTATAGTAACTCAAAAACAGAAATTTGGTATACTTATTTCAGACGGGATGTCTTGGGCATTCCCCCACCTCTAAAAGCCTGCCAAATGCAAATCTAAACCAATAATGACAATATTGGACTCAAATGAAAGGTATTTAAGACTAGAGCAGGAATCTGATGCATGGGGCTCTACCTCACCCTCAAAAACGTCCCCATACAGGACACATTTACCAACCATAGCAACATAATGCTCAAATGAAAGAAATTTGGGAGTAGAGCACCAATACGATATCCACATTGGGGCGAAATATTTGAAAGGCCGTACCTCAAAGGTAAAGCAAGAAAGTGAAAGAAGGCGCAACGGTGCTGTCCAGCTAGTAAAGTATACAGTCTAGCTAGTCATGTCCGTCCGTCTGTTGAAATCACGATAGCGGTCGAACGCGTAAGACTAGCCGCTCGAAATTTTGCACAGATACTTCTTATTGATGTAGGTCGTTGAGGGTTGCCTATGGGCCATATCGGTCAGATTTGGATATAGCCCCCATATAAAGCGATCCCCGGATTTGACTTATTGAGCCCATAGAAGCCTCAATTTGCATCCGATTTGGCAAAAATTTGGAACAAAAACTTGAATTATGCTTTTCAACAGCCATGGCAAGTATGGTTCGAATCTTATACATAAAAATCTATTTGTGTTTGTTTGTAGGTTTGTTTGTTAGTATGTTTGTGTGTTCCTTATAGACTCAGAAACGGCTGAACCGATTTTCTTGAAATTTTCACAGATGATGCATAATGATCCCGTGGTGAAAATAGGGTACTACATTTTTTGATATCTGAAGGGGGGGGGCGGACCCTCCCCCTTGCTCTAATTTTCAGAATCGCCAGATCTCGGAGATGGGTTTGCGATTTAAGTGAAATTTTGTGTGCTCTCATATATACACTAAAAATAAAAATTTGGTATCCAAATTTAGGATAGGGTACCTAGGGGGGCTCCCCCCGCCCTAAAACCTACCAAACATATATTTAGACCAATCACGACAATATGGGACTCAAATGAAAGTTATTTTAAATAAGAAAACGTATCTGATATCCAATTGTCGGACCAAGTGCTAGGGGGACCACCCCAAGCCCCAAAACACCCCTAAATCGGACATATTTACCGACCATGGCAATATGGGACTCAAACGAAAAATATTTGCGAGTAGAATACGAATCTGATATCCAAATGTAGGTCCACTTTTCTGGAGGCCCATCCCTTCTCCAAAACACCCCCCAAACAGGACTTATTTACTGACCATGGGAATATGGGGCTTAAATAAAAGGTATTTGAATGAAGAATACGAATCTGATATCCAAATATTGGAGCAAGTGTTTGGGGGGCCGCCTCTCACCAAAAACATCCCCCAAAGGGGACAAATTTACGACCATAGCAATATGGAGCTCAAATAAAAGGTATTTGGGAGTAAAGCACGACTTTGATATCAATATTCGGGAAGTGTCTATGGGGCCTCGCCACCCCCACAACACCACCCAAATAGTAAGTATTTTCTGACTATTGCAATATGAGGCTCAAATAAGAGGGTTTTTAAAGTGAAACACGAATCCGATATATATTCTCAAGGCCAACTCACTGAGTGGCCGCCCATCCCCCAAAACACCCCCCCAAACCGTTCATGTTTGCCGACTATGGAAATTGGGGCTCAAATTAAAGGTATTTGAGAGTAGACCACGTATCTGATATCAACATTAGGGACCAACTGTCTAGGGGACGTCCCATCACCATCACAATCCCCAAATAGGACATATTGGCTCACCAAGACAATTTTGGTCTTAAAGAGAGTGGAACTAAATATTCATAGTTTTTCGGGCCAATACCCCAAACCGGACATATTTGCTGACTTTTGCAATAAGGAGTTTAAATGAGATTAGAAAACGAATTTGATATCCAATTTTGAGGGCAATGGCAATATGGGGTTCAAATAAATGATATATAGATATATGAGAATAGGGCACGTTGCTGATATATTTTCCGGGCTTAGTGTTTGGGGGACCACCCCAATCCCCAAAACACCCCTTAATCGGGCATATTTACCGACCATGTCAATGTGGAGTTTAAATGAAAGGTGTGGGTGGGTAGAGCAAGAATTGATACCCATTTTCGGGACCAATTTTCTGGGGGTTTACCCCTTTCCCAAAATACCCCACAAACAGCAATTTTTTACTGTCCATCGCAATATGGGGCAAAAATAAAGGTATTTGGGAGTAGAATACGAATTTGATATCCAAATGTAGGACCATGTATTTAGGGCATCACCCCTTTCCCAAAACACCCCGCAAAGGGTAAACATTTTGCGACCATGCCAATATGTGGCTCAAATGAAAGGTATTTGAGATTAGAAAACGAATTTGATAACCTTTTTTGGGGCCATGAGTTTGGGGGACGACGCATCCTGTAAACTCCTCTTAAGCCAATGGCAATACGGGGTTTAAATAAATGGTATTTGAGAGAAGAGCACGATGTTGGTATTTTTTCAGGGCCAAGTATATGGGGGACCACCTCTCCCCCCAAAAAACACCACTAAATCAGACATCATGAGAATATCGGGCTGAAATGAAGTATTTTAAGAATGGAGTACACCTTATATCCAAACTTAAATTCGTAGACCAATAAAGATCATATGGGATTCAGATATAGGCATTTATATTGTTAAACTATTTGTCAAGTTAGCATGGTATTTCACTAAAAGATCTTCGAAAATAAATATTCCAAGGAAACTTTTGTTCCATATAAAGTAAAAGAAGGCGGAGCGGAGCGGGCCCGGGTCGGTCTATAAACAGATATAGCTCTCATATAAAGCGATCCTCGGATTTGACTTCTTGAGCTCTAAGAAGCCTCAATTTTCATCCGATTGGGGTGAAATTTGGAACAAAGACTTGAGTTATAACTTTCAACAGCTATGCCACGTATGATCTGAATCGGTCTATAAATAGATATAGCCCTCATATAAAGCGATCCCCGGATTTGACTTCTTGAGCTCTAAGAAGCCTAAATTTTCATCCGATTGGGCTGAAATTTGGACCAAAGACTTGAGTTACAACTTTCAACAGCCATGCCAAAAATGATCCGAATCGGTCTATAAATAGATATAGCCCCCATATAAAGCAATCCCCGGATTTGACTTCTTGAGCTCTAAGAAGTCTCAATTTTCATTCGATTGGGCTGAAATTTGGAACAAAGACTTGGGTCAAGACTTTCAATATCCATGTATGATATGAATCGGTCTATAAACAGATATAGCCCCCATATAAGCTAATCTCCGGGTTTGACTTCCTGAGCCCTTTGAAGCCTCAATCCGATTTGGCTGAAATTTGGAACAAAGACTTGGGTTATGACTTTCAACATCCATGCCAGGTATGATACGAATCGGTTCACAAACAGATATAGCCCCTTTATAAGCCGATCCCCGGATTTGAATGGTTCACCCTTTAGAAGCCTACATGTTCACCTGATTTGGCTCAAAACCGAATCGGTGACATAGGCCCTCCTAAGTACCGTTATCCCGATATGACTTCTTGAGACCAAAATTATTCATACTCGTATAAAAACTCAGTAAATAAGGGTAAAACGGAATCCATGGTGGTGGGTACCCAAGATTTGGCCCGGCCGAACTTTACACTAGTTTAAATTTAATACTTCAAAATTTATCCAACTAGCCGCTGAGAGCTAAGAATCCACAACTACAATATCCATGATTTACAAATCTGGAACCTTCTGTACTTATTTCGATTGCCTTTTACACAGACATGCATCAATGTCTTTATAACTTTTGCTTCGCAATTTCCCCCCAAGTTCATTGGAAATTGTTTTTGCTTTGATCAACTAACTTGCATGTACATATGTACAGACATATGTATTTTGTCTATTGATGCAGAATTGGTTATTCACAAATCATGAAATGTCATGTCCTAATCTGATGTGAACTTGTCATTCGTTCAATATTTCATTGGATTATTACAGGGTGTAATAAAGGAACTAGTTGTACTGAAATTGACTGCTAATGTCAATATGTCGAATTATCGATAATCACTTTATTAAGGTTATTTGTGTGTTGCTATAAAAAGCCAACGAAACGCCATGTACCATGTGAGAGTTCAATTGCGGTCTATAAATCACCCAATTACAAATAAATCCTCTTTAGACAGCAACACAAATAAGGGTTTCGCAATCAGTTCACATCGCCCACAATTGGACGATTGTGGATTTGATCAAAGTAGGCAGTGATTAACTTGGCCTTAATCACACACACACACACTCAAACACAAGAGCTCACTTACAAAAGCATGTGTGTGCGTGTGTGTGTGAAAAAACAAACACGTACAAAGTTAACAAGGATAATACATGCGTTAAAGGACCTTCAATTACAATTTCAAATCACCACATCACCATACACACCAACATCATTCATTAACCCAAACTTGCGTAACGTAACCCAAATGAACCAATATAAAAGTACGAAGAGATATGGGGAAAGGTAAGTGAGTCTTAAATAAGACCCATTTGATACGAGTATGAGAGGGTTATGTCGTTTACAATTTTAAATGGGTTAAAAGTTTTCCAAGCTGGACAGGCAACTGAAATAAGACAACTGTAGAAAGACTAAAGTAGGGCAACGCCGGCAATTCGATACGCTGCAACACCTGAGGTGTTATTGCCAAGTTAATTTTCATCAAGCTGAAGTTCCTCTAACAGTGAAAATCCTGTTTCACCTTGGCGCATAGGTTGTCATATGACGATAAGCGACTGGTTTCGAATACTAAATAGCTATAACATGAGCCAGTTTTTATACCCACCACCGCAGGATGGATGGAAGAATATTGAGCTGAAACTTTGCACAGATACTCTTTTTCGCCCATAGGCAGGTTAAGTCGGAAAATGGAATTTAACGGACTATATCTTGATATAGCCCCCATATAGAACGATCCGCCGATTTAAGGTGTTAGGCCCGGCCCATAAAGGCCACATTTATTATCCGATTTTGCTGAAATTTGGCACAGTGAGTTGTGTTACGATGCTCGATATCCTTCTTGAATTTGGTCCCGATGGATCCAGATTTGCATATAGCTGTCATGTAGACCGATCTCTCGATTTAAGGTCTAAGACCCATAAAAGGCGTATTTATTATCCGATTTTGCCAAAATCTTGGACAGTGAGTTGTCTTAGGCCCTTCAACATCTTTCTGCAATTTGGTACATATCGGTTCAGATTTGGATATAGCTGCCATATAGGCCGATCTCTCAATTTAAGATTTTAAGCCCATAAAAGGCGTATTTTATATCCGATTTTGCCAAAATTTGGGATGATGGGTTGTGTTAGGCCCTTCGACATTTTTCTGCAATTTGGTACAGATCGGTTCATATTTGGCTATAGCTGCCATATAGACCGATCTCTCGATTTAAGTTCTAAAGCCCATAAAAGGCGTATTTATTATCCGATTTTGCCAAAATTTGGGACAGTGAGTTGTCCTAGGCCCTTTGATATCCTTTTTATATCCACCGCGGAAGGACGTATAAGGAAGGACGGAAGAGGGTATATTAATTTTGTCATTCCGTTTGCAACACATCGAAATATCCATTTCCGACCCTATAAAGTTTATATATTCTTGATTAGGGTAAAAATCTAAGACCATCTAGCCATATCTTTCCGTCTGACTGTTGAAATCACGCTACAGGCTTTAAACATAGAGATATTGAGCTGAAACCTTGCCCAGATTCTTTTTTTGTCCCTAAGCAGGTTAAGCTCGAAGATGGGCTATATCGGACTATACCTTGATATAGCCCCCATATAGACTGATCCGCCGATTTAGGGTCTTAGGCCCATAAAAGGCGCATTTATTGTCCGATGTTGCCGAAATTTGGAACAGTGAGTTGTGTTAGGGCCTTCGACATTCCTCTTCAATTTGACCCAGATCGGTCCAGATTTCAATATAGCCGCCATATAGACCGATCTCTCAATTTAAGATTTTGGGCCCATAAAAGGTGCATTTATTGTCCGATGTTGCCAAAATTTGGGACAGTGAGTTACGTTGAGCCCCTCGACATATTTCTGCAATTTGGCCTAGATCGATCAAGAGTTGCATATAGCTGCCATATAGACCGATCTCTCGATTTAAGATTTTCGGCCCATAAAAGGCGCATTTAATGTTCGATATCGCCGAAATTTGGAACAGTGAGTTGTGTTAGGGCCTTCGACATTCCTCTTCAATTTGGCCCAGATGGGTCCAGATTTGGATATAGCTGCCATATAGACCGATTCTCCGATTTAGGGTCTAAGGTCTATACAAGCCACATTTTTTATCCGATTTTGCTGAAATTTAGGACAGTGAGTTGTGTTAGATCCTTCGACATCTTTCTTCAATTTGGTTCAGATCGGTTCAGATTTGGATATAGCTGCCATATAGACCGATCTCTCGATTTAAGGTTTTGGGTCCATAAAAAGCGCATTTAATGTCCGATGTTGCCGAAATTTGGGACAGTGAATTAGGTTAAGCCCCTTGACATATTTCTGCAAATTGGCCTAGATCGGTCAAGATTTGCATATAGCTGCCATATAGACCGATCTCTCGATTTAAGGTTTTCGGCCCATAAAAGGTGCATTTATTGTCCGATATCGCCGAAATTTGGGGCATTAAGTTGTCGATATCTTTCTGCAATCTGACCTAGATCGGTCCAAATTTCGATATAGCTGCCATATAGACCGATCTCTCGATATAAGGTCTTTGACCCATAAAAGGCGCATTTATTGTACGATTTCGGGGAAATTTGACACATGGACTTATGAAAGGCTTTTCGACATCTGTGTCGTATTTGATTCCGATAGGTCTATATTTGGATATAGCTACCAAAAAGATCAATAATTTATTCTACAAAACTCGAGGTGGTGGATATCCAAAGTTTGGCACGGCCGCACTTACTGCGTTTTTATTTGTTTTTGTTTTTTTTCCTTTGATCATACAATTAGTCAATTGCCTTTGCTGCTGCATGGCTTTTAGTTATCAATGTGGTCTCCTGTATGTTCGTCTAAAATGGTTTAAGTTCTTCTCCGTTTAAAGCAATCTTACCTTCAACTCCCCATTACTACAATCACACATTTATTTTTCTATTAAGAATTCTATTAAAACTAAAAACTTTTATTACCTTTCCCAGAAACATTTTAAAAAGCAATTACCTATATCCATCCATTGAAATCCACACCACAATATACGCCTATGCACATCACAATACAGAAATCAGAAAACTTTGTCATGGATGATGGAATATCACAGATGTAATCGTTAAGTCCATATTAAGCCGATAACAAATGATACCAACAAAAGTTCCATTCATTTATTATGAAAGAAGAAGGCACCACCACAGCTTGGACTAAAAATAATTCCTCTTGTAATGATGCTTATTTATGATTCGAAACGCGATGTTTAGCCATTACCAAGAACATAATACTCTTCAAATTGGGAGGGATGGTGATGGTGATGGTGATGGTGAGAAAAGAAACATCTCCTGTCAAGCGATGAGGAATATTTGGACATAAAATATATTTTATTAGCACTGCATTTCACTAAACATAATTTCACCAGAGTATCGTTGACGTCTTCCTTAAATGGTTATTTCAATTTTCAAAAGTATAATGACAATGATGGAAAAGGTTTGAAGCTTCCTTGGGCAATTTGAGAAGGAATTGTGCTTGGATTTTTCATTGTTACAGTTACTTTCCTTCTTTGTCTTTCATTTCAATGGAAGCATCATCATTGTATAGAAAACAAACGATAATCGGAAACAGAATACTTGGAAATACTTTTGCAAAGAATCAATTGAAATAGAAAGGAAATAACTGCCCAACTAGTTTTACATTGAGATATTATAGCCAGTAATTGATAACAAAATAGAGATTTTTTTTAAACATTTTTTTCTAAGAAAATGATTCTTCAAATTGGCAAAATGGGAGAAAAATTTGATGAGGTTGTTCAACGAAAGTCTTTAAGATAAATTTTAAAGATTATTTTCCACATTGCTGAGGTTGAATTATGCGGTCGGATTGAACACAAAGTGCATTCCAGCAGAAGAGGACGGAACTTAAAACCGCGCTAGAGATATTGAATCCCCCGGCCGACACGGAATAACTATGAGCACCACACAGGCTGGAACTTTAAGCTCCGACTTGTGTGGTGTCCATCGTTATCACGGGAAGCTTAGTTGAAACCTATCGGGGGCGTCCACAGGTTGCGGATGGTGGAAAGCTCCGTTTTTATGCGGAGTAGATGCAAATGCGGCGCCCGGTCAGTCAGCGATTTTCGAGAGGAGAGTCTCAGTTAGGAGTCAGGTGGCACTGGCTCTTAATAAAATACTGAGTGGCAATGATACTCGAGATGACAAGACGAGTCATTGCCGCCTTCAAATAAACAATGCCCAACATCAGCGTCTGTTCCCAGGTTAGGGACGGCTGGAGGCGAGCGTCGGATCTTAGAGAAAGCGGCTCGCCACAACGATGGATACATATGCAATCCCACAAAACCCATGCGGTTGGGACGCTGGGCCAGTTACCCGCCCCCGGAAAACTATGAGAACTACTATGAGAAACAAAGGAATAGCAACAAGCAAGAGCGTGCTAAGTTCGGCCGGGCCAAATCTTATATACGCTCCACCATGGATCGCATTTGTCGAGTTCTATGCGCGGTATCTCTTCTTAGGCAAACAAAGAATATTGAATAAGAACTGTTATGCTGTTGGAGCTATATCATGTTATAGTCCGATTCGGACCATAAATGGATGCTGAACATTTTCGAAGTCATTGTGTAATATTTCAGTTCATTCGGATAATAAATGAGCCTTGTAGCGGCTCAAGAAGCAAAATCGGGAGATAGGTTTATATGGGAGCTGTATCAAGCTATTGATCGACTCAGACCATATCAGACTCGTATGTTGAAGGTCAGGAGAGAAGCCGTTGTACAAAATTTCTGGCAAATGGAATGACAGTTGCGCCCTCTAGAGGCTCAAGAAGCCAAGATCCCAGATCGGTTTATATGGCAGCCATATCAAAACATAGACCGTTTTGAACCATACTTAACGCAGTTGTTGGAAGTGATACCAAAACACCACGTGCAAAATCAAATCGGATGACAATAAAGCCCTCTAGAGGCTCAAGAAGTCAACACCCAAGATCGGTTTATATGGCAGCTATATCAAAACATAGACCGATGTGAACCATACTTAGCGCGGTTGTTGGAAGTGATACCAAAACACCACGTGCAAAATTTCAATCGAATCTGACTAGAACTGCGCCCTCTAGAGGCTCAAGAAGTCGACATCCCAGATCGGTTTATATGGCAGCCATATCAAAACATAGACCGTTTTGAACCATACTTAACACAGTTGTTGGAAGTGATACCAAAACACCACGTGCAAAATCAAATCGGATGAGAATAAAGCCCTCTAGAGGCTCAAGAAGTCAAGACCCAAGATCGGTTTATATGACAGCTATATCAAAACATGGACCGATTTGGTCCATTTACAATCCCAACCGACCTACACTAATAAGAAGTATTTGGGCAAAATTTCAAGCGGCTAGTTTTACTCCTTCGACAGACTGACGGACGGACGGACAGATGGGGGTCTCAAGGATACTTTATGGGGTCTCAGACGCATATTTCGAGGTTTTACAAACAGAATGACGAAATACATATGCCCCATCCTATGGTGGAGGGTATAAAAACGGACCCCCCAACGTTAACGACCTAAGCAAACGAAAAAAAGGACCATGGTTTTCGGATCTGCACCTGGAATATCCGCACTCTTTATAGAGAAGGTGGAGTATACGCGCTGGCGGATGTATTAGAGAAGTACAAAGCAGATTTTACCGCCTTACAGGAAGTGCGATGGACTGGGAATGGCGGCACTACAACACCAAACGGTGACGAACTATACTATAGCTGCCATAACACGAGGCATGAATTTGGCTGCGGATTTGTGGTTAGTCAAAGACTGAAACACCTAGTCTCCAGCTTTACTCCGGTGGATGAGAGGATAGCCACAATCCGCATAAAAGCCAAATTCTTCAACATCAGTCTCATTTGTGACCGACGGAAGCCAAAGACGAGCAGACCAAGGATATTTTCTACGAGCGCCTAGAGAGAGAATATGACCGCTGCCCCGCCCATGATATTAAAATCGTTCTGGGAGATTTTAATGCGAAGAAAGGGAAGGAAGACATTTTCGGTCCAACAGTCTGGAAGTTGAGCCTCTACGAGATAACGTCCAGTAGTGGGTTGAGGCTGATTAATTTCGCCGTGGCAAAAAACATGGTAGTTAGTAGCACCAGATTTCAACATAAAAACATTCACAAAGCCACAGGGTTGTCACCTGATCAAAACACGAGGAACCAAATTGATAACGTTGTGATAGATGGAAGGCATTCATCCAGCGTGTTAGATGTACGATCGATCCGTGGAGCGAATATAGATTCGGATCATTACCTTGTTGCAGCAAAGGTTCGCATCCGTTTGAATATGGCGAGGCAAGTATGATTTGACACTCCACGGAAGCTGAACATTGAAAAGCTGCAAACACAACAGATGGCAACGGCATACTCCACTCGACTGACCCAACTGCTTGATGAAAGCACTCCTTGTTCCGATGATATAATGCCGCAGTGGCAAACTATTGCCTACTTCATGGAAAATGCCGCGAAATCCGTACTTGGGTACCGGAAGCCTCCTCTAAGAAACCCATGGTACGACCAAGAGTGTCGAGATGCTACTGAAGCCAAAAATGCGGCATATAGATCAACCCTGCAATCAGTAGCAACGCGCCAGATGAAGGAGAGGTATCGGGAGAAAATGAGAGAGGAGAAACTCCTATTCCGCAGAAAGAAAAAGGAAATGGAAAGATTTGAGTGTGGGCGGATTGAGATGTACAGGAGTCAGAATGAAGTCCGGAAATTCTACCAAAAACTCCATGGAAAATGCCGCGAAATCCGTACTTGGGTACCAGAAGCCTCCTCCAAGAAACCCATGGTACGACCAAGAGTGGCTAGTTACTACTGAAGCCAAGAATGCGGCATATAGAGCAACCCTGCAATCAGTAGCAACGCACCAGATGAAGGAGAGGTATCGGGAGAAAAGGAGAGAGGAGAAACTCCTATTCCGCAGAAAGAAAAAGGAAATGGAAAGATTTGAGTGTGGGCGAATTGAGATGTGCAGGAATCAGAATGAAGTCCGGAAATTCTACCAAAGAATTAAACATCAAGCAAGCACATCCTCCGGCTGAGACAAAGAAGGAAATCTGGTAACTGACACAGCTAACATGCTGAGGATATGGAAAGGACATTTTACCCAACTGCTAGTGTCCGAAGTTGGCGGCGAAGAGGATAACGCAAAACCAATCACTGATGATGGTATAGCATGTTTACCCCCTAGTCAGAATGAGGTCCAAGTAGCAGTGACTCGACTAAAGAACAACAAGGCAACAGGAGCCGACGGGTTACCCGCTGAACTATTTAAGACCGGAGGCGAAACGCTGATAAGACGTATGCAATCTGGCTAGAAGGACGCATACTTGATGATGAGAAGCTCAGCATACTATGTCTCGTACACAAGAAAGGAGACAAGACGGAATGTACCATCTACAGAGGAATAAGTCCCCTCCCCATCGCATACAAGATACTCTCGAGCGTACTGTGTGAAAGATTAAAACCTAAAGTTAATGAGATCATTGGGCTCTATCAATGCGGCTTTAGAACTGGTTAATCCACCCTAGAACAGATATTCACACTGCGCCAAGTCCTGGAAAAGACCCGAGAAGGACAAATCAACACCTACCATCTCTTTGTTGACAACAAAGCCGCCTTCGATACTCGTTTACGTTCAAAGGTATTTCAAGCCATGTCTGAGTTTGGTATCCCTGTGAAATTAATAAGACTCTGCAGGATGACACTTGCTGATACGCGTTCCTCAGTAAGAATAGGAAAGAACCTCTCCGAACCATTTAATACCAAACGAGGTTTCAGACAAAGAGACAGACTCTCGTGTGATCTCTTTAATATCCTGCTGGAGAAGATTATACGAGATGCAGAAGTGAAAAGATATGGCACATTAATCACAAGAGAACACATGCTAATCGCCTATGCTGACGACATCGATACTATAGGTCGGTCACTGGAAGTAGTAACTGCTGCCTTTGAAAGAATCGAAAGAGAGTCAGTGAAAATGAGACTGGCAATAAATGGAGATAAGACGAAATGCACAACCGAGCAGATAAAGAAAATGGAGAAAGTTGGGAACCACAACTTTGAGATAGTCAGTAACTTTATCTACCTCGATACTGCCGTAACCTAAACACGAATGACACCAGTTCTGAGATAAAGCGAAGAATAATACAGGCAAACCGACGCTACTTTGGACAATGTAAGCAGTTTAGAAACAGGGCCACGTCTCGACAGACGAGGTTTACACTATACAAGACACTGATACTACCCGTGATGTTATATGGTTCTGAAGCATGGGTATTTGTGAAAGCAGATGAGGCAGTACTTGGAGTATTTGAGAGAAAGATTCTTCGTAAAATATATGGACCAGTTTGCGTTAATGGAGAATATAGGCGACGTACGAACGACGAGCCGTATGAGTTGTATGACGACGATAGCATAGTTACACGCAGGAAAGTACAACGGACGCCATGGCTAGGTCATGTTGACAGAACGGATGAAGAAGCTCCAGCAAAGAAGTTTTTTGAAGGCAAACACGTTGGTACACGCAAACCGGGAAGACCAAAAGCCTGATGGAAAGATCATGTGGTGGGAGACACCTTCGAACTTGGTGTCAGAGATTTGAGAATGAGAGCAGAAGATCGAGGCACTTGGAACGCTATTCTACTTTCGGCTTGTGGAACATATATTCTGTCATAGCCAATTAAAGTAGAAGTTGAGATTTTGAAATGAACAAAAATGATTTGACTGCGGCGCTTTTTAAGATGTATTAGAGAAAAGTATACGAATCTTGTGCTTAATTTGGAACTAAAGGTCCGTGTGGAAGCCTCCTCCTCAAAACCAATATTTACCAATCAGATCAATATGGGGCTCAAACTTAAGGTTTTTGAGACAAATCTGAATTATGGTCGTTTACTAGCATTTCTTTGTTATACTGTAATAGAAGGCGCAGCAGAGCGGGCGCGGTTTAGCTATATATATACAAATTGTAGACTTACCAGTGTATTAAAGGCAAACTAGTACTGCATCTGAAAATATATTGATAACAAATTGGATATTTATCTGATTTAATGCATATTTTCAAAACAATACTTTTTTTAAAATCGAATTACTGAAATTATAGCAGGAAAAAAGTCAATTCGCAGCCATATCGAAAATACGACAAAAAGACCAAATTCGGCACAGATGTTTAATTCATTAGCCGAGCTTAGAATACACATAGGACAACGAGCTCACTTATGTAGCTCGTAATAGCATGTGTAGGGCATGTGAGGAAGATGATGCACAGTGGGAAAAATTGGAAAATAACTAGTAAAAAATATGTTGTGTAAGAACGGGTAGAGATATCTCTTTGAAACTCATAAATGGTTTGAGATGAGCGATAGTGCTTAAAATCGCAATGCCCTAGGTCGTCCGAGCGGCTCTTGGTCACTTGGTCGGCATTTCGAAAAATTGTTCGGCCTGACAAATCTTAATTTGTGGTCCGATTTGCAAAATTATTGTTTTGCTTGATACTGCCGATTTCGAAATCATCTTTGCTTGAAATAGGTATTTAAGGGGTTTTTGTAGAATAATTTGGACAATATTAAATTTTGCCCCCTAAAATGCAGTAAACACAAGAAAAAAGGCGTTAAGTTCGGCCGGGCCGAACTTTGGATACCCACCACCTCGGGGATATATGTAAACCACCTTTCGTCATACTCCGGTGAAAAATCATCATTTTTGCCCCCATAGCAACTATATTGCAATATGGTCCGATTTTAGACCATATTCGGCACGGACATTGAGTGGTCTATTAAGTACAAGTCATGGTTCAATTTTGTAGAACAAATTATTGGTAAAGAGACCAAGCTATATCCAAACATAGACCGATCGGAACCAGATGCGGATGTCGAAAAGCCTATCATAAATCACTGTGTCAAATTTCAGCGAAATCGGATTATAAATACGCTATTTATGGGTCCAAGACTTTAAATAGAGAGATCGATCTATATTTGGCAGCTTTATCCAGATTTAGACCGATCTGGTCCAATTGAAGATGGATGTCGAATGGCAGCTATATTCAAATCTGGACCGATTTTGGCCGAATTGATGAAGGCCCCAACGCAACTCCTGTCCCAAATTTCGGAGACATCGGTCAATAAATGCTCCCTTTATGAGCCCAAAACCTTAAATCGAGGTGTTACAAACGGAATAACTAGATTAGTATACCCCCATCCTATGGTGGTGGGTATAAAAATTAGGGTATTTAAGCACGTTTTGTCAATAAACACTAATCAATGCAAATACTTTTTTGACCAAAAAATGATTTTTGATTTCCAAACTGTACAACTTTCAACTGGATAATCAGATGTAGACAATTATTGCGGCAAATTCGTTATAGATTTTGTCACAAATCCAAATCATGCATAAAAATGATAATCAAACCACAAATGTTGTCGTAAATTGCAAAACACAAAGACAATCTCGGCCAGAACTCCAACTCCAACAAATAAAGAATTAAAACTCGTATATCACCGAAACCTGTGGAGATATGGTAGACCCTAAGAAGACTGTTTTGTTATCCACCACAAGTGAAGATTTTGCAGCCCAGACAATTTTTCGAAATGGCGAGGAGACCAACTTGAGGGGCCTGCCAAGAGGCGCCTGGACCACCTAGAGCCTTCAGAATTTGCACACGATCTCGATGACATCTCTAACCACATCAAATTTTCAAAGAGACATCCCAACCATTTCTCACACGGATTATTTTTTTCTATTTTTTTCGGTTCCAACTGTGCGTTGGAGCATTTCCTATGTCATTACCCGTCTTGAAACAACATAGGGGAATGGTGTGGAAAACCTTTAGGGATTTTGTAAGTAGCACGGAATTCCTGACTTAGCCCGCACGGAACTCCTGACTAGCCCAGGCTACTCGACCTATCGAAGGCATTCGACACGGTCAGCCATGCCAAACTATTTGAGGACATCGCCAACACGTCCCTCCAGCCAGGCCTGAAACGCTGGGTCGCGAATACATCTGTGTGGTCGTCTGTCCGTTTGGTTGTCTGCCTGCCAGTCCATATGTCTCTTCGTCTGTCTGGCTGTCTTTCTGTCTGTATATCTAATTATGATTTATCTGCACGTCCGTCTGTCTGTGTATCCGACTCTCCATACTTTTATCTGTCTGTCCATCTATTTGTCCGTCTATTCATCCGAATATCTGTTTGTCTATCCGTTAGTTTGCCTACCCGTCCGTCTATCCGTCTGTACATCCATTTATCTGTCTATCCTAGTCTGTCTGCCCATCTGCCTGTTCATCTGTATGTATGTCTGTTTGTTTATTTGTCTGCCCGTCTACCCATCTGTTTGTCTGCCTATCGGTCCGTCCATCGGTCTGTTTGTCCATTCGTTAATGTGCCTGTCCGTTTGTCTGTCTATCTGTCCGTTTATCCGACTGTTCGTCTGTACATCCATTTGTCTGTCCGTGTCAGTCTGCCCGTCGGTGTTTCCATCTGTGTCAGTCTGTCCGTCTACCCATCCGTTTGCCTGCCTGTAGGTTCGTCCATCCGTTTATGTGCCTGTCCGTATGTCTACCTATCTGTCCGTTTACCTCTCTGTCTGTGTGTCCGTCTATCAGTATGTCTTTTTGTTTGTCTGGCTGTCAGTTGCGGAATTAGGGATAAGAAATCGAAACACCGTAGAGTGAAACAGGAAGTTCTCCAAAGTGGGGTGATATCTCCGGCACTATTTAACATCTACTTATCCTCGATTCCACCCCCTCCATATGCGGACGATTGATCATGGCATCAGGCCCCCCACATATTGTTGACATCTACCTCAACGAACTTGCCTCTTATTTCGCTGCAAGAAATTTGAAGATATCTGCACCAAATCTTCAGCCACACATATACGCATGAAGTGCGCAGGGAGCTGAAAGTGATGGTCGACGCAGTTACAATTCCGAGCATCAAGTTACAATTCCGGTGAATAGCTACCGGCTGAATGTGTATTTGGGAAAAGTGTCTATGGGGCCACCCTAACCCCATAACACCACTCAAATAGTAAGTAATTGCTGACTATTGCAATATGAGGCTCAAATAGGAGGGTTTTTAGAGTAGAACACAAATCCGATATATATTTTCAAGGCCAACTCACTGAGTGGCCACCCATCCCCCAAAACACCCCCCAAGCCGGCTATGTTTGCCGACTATGGAAATATGGTTCTCAATTTAAATGTACTTGGGAGTAGATCACGTATCTGATATCATCATTAGGGACCAACTGTCTAGGGGACGTCCCACCACCATAACAACCCCCAAATAGAACGTATTTGCTCACCAAGACAATTTGGGCCTTAAAGAGAGTGGAACTAAATATTTATAGTTTTTAGGATCATTACCCCAAACCGGACATATTTGCTGACTTTTGCAACAAGGAGTTGAAATGAGATTAAAAAACGAAGTTGATATACAATTTTAAGGCCAATGGCAATATGGGGTTCAAATAAATGATAGTTAGATATATGAGAATAGAGCACGTTGTTAATATATTTTCCGGGCTTAGTGTTTGGGGGATCGCAAAACACCCCTAAATTGGGCATATTTACCGACCATGTCAATATGGAGCTTAAGTTAAAGGTATTGGGGGGGTAGAGCAAGAATTGATACCCACATTCGGGACCAATTTTCTGGGGGTCTACCCCTTTCCCAAAATACCCCACAGACAGCAATTTTTTACTGACCATCGCAATATGGAGCTCAAATAAAGATATTTGGGAGTATAATACGAATTTGATAACCAAATGTAGGACCATGTATATAAGGCATTACCCCTTCTCCAAAACTCCCCCGAAGGTTAAACATTTTTCGACCATGCCAATATGTGGCTCAAATGAAAGGTATTTGAGATTAGAAAACGAATTTTGGGGCCATGTGTTTGGGGAACGCCTTATCCTTTAAACTCCCCCTCAAAACCAATGGCAATATGGGAAATATCAACATCGTGCTCTTCTCTCAAATGGTATTTGAGAGAAGAGCACGATGTTGGTATTTCTTCAGGGTTAAGTATCTGGGGGACCACCTCTCCCCCGAAAACACCACTAAATCAGACATCATGAGAATATCGGGCTGAAATAAAGTATTTTACGAATGGAGTACACCTTACATCCAAACTTAAATTTGTGGACCAATAAAGATCATATGGGATTCAGATAAAGGCGCTTATATTGTTAAAATGTTAGTCAAGCGAAATACTATTTTCGTAGCATGGTATTTCACTAAAAGCTCTTTAATTGTCGAAAATAAATATTCCAAGGAAACTTTTGTTCCATATAAAGTAAAAGAAGGAGCAGCGGAAAGGGCCGGGTCAGCTAGTATCTATATAAAATTTCAAGCCTATATCTTTATTAGAAGGACCGATCGTAATTTCATCAGACGGACGGACACCAAGAATATAATTATTGGGTTGCCCAAAAAGTAATTGCGGATTTTTTAAAGAAAGTAAATGCATTTTTAATAAAACTTAGAATGAACTTTAATCAAATATACTTTTTTTACACTTTTTTTCTAACGCAAGCTTAAAGTAACAGCTGATAACTGACAGAAGAAAGAATGCAATTACAAAATCACAAGCTGTGAAAAAATTTGTCAACGCCGACTATATGAAAAATCCGCAATTACTTTTTGGGCAACCCAATACTTTATCGGGTCGTGTTACAAACGGAATAACTAAGTTGCTGCAACCCCCATCCTATAGTGGTGGTTATAAAAATATCAAGTTTTGTTGTAAATAAAGGGTGATTTTTTTGAGGTTAGGATTTTCATGCATTAGTATTTGACAGATCACGTGGGATTTCAGACATGGTGTCAAAGAGAAAGATGCTCAGTATGCTTTGACATTTCATCATGAATAGACTTACTAACGAGCAACGCTTGCAAATCATTGTATTTTATTACCAAAATCAGTGTTCGGTTCGAAATGTGTTCATTCACCGTTCAGCGATGAGGCTCATTTCTGGTTGAATGGCTACGTAAATAAGCAAAATTGCCGCATTTGGAGTGAAGAGCAACCAGAAGCCGTTCAAGAACTGCCCATGCATCCCGAAAAATGCACTGTTTGGTGTGGTTTGTACGCTGGTGGAATCATTGGACCGTATTTTTTCAAAGATGCTGTTGGACGCAACGTTACGGTGAATGAACACATTTCGAACCGAACACTGATTATGGTAATAAAATTCAATGATTTGCAAGCGTTGCTCGTTAGTAAGTCTATTCATGATGAAATGTCAAAGCATACTGAGCATCTTTCTCTTTGACACCATGTCTGAAATCCCACGTGATCTGTCAAATACTAATGCATGAAAATCCTAACCTCAAAAAAATCACCCTTTATATCAAAAACACACATTTACTTATAATTAGTCGCTTAATTATTGCTATTGAATTTCTATTAATAACCAAAATACAAATTTATCGATTTTCGCTGAAAATCAATTAGCGTATTGGAATTGTAATCAGTTTTATTGTTATTTGTGCGTGCTTTTCAATAAAGAAAAGCCAACACAAATCACAACATTTCAATCTAAACTGTCTACTATCACATCTATCGAATTGGGGCCCATGTGGAATTGAACGAGTGTGCTATTATCCATCGATTGTTCGTTGTACAAACAACTTGGTTGTCGATTATTGAGATAAATATTACACTTGAGAATAGATTTGTTCACACATTTCTTTAAAACCACCCATCTGCACATATGAACACTCAAACACACACACACACACACACACACTCTTAACCACACACATATTTGCATATACACCATAGGGGACGTTTCACACATTATCGCTGGCATGACATTGGTTTTTGTCCTTAAACCCCCTGTGTGCTTTTCCGCTTCCGTAACCTACTCCAATCAAAAGGAAAAAGTAGAGGATGTTATAAACAAATTTAAATACTTAATATCTCTGCTGATTAAGAAAAAAGAAGGACTTTAAACTGTGTTGAATGTATGCTCATCCTTTTTTCTTCTTTTGATAGCATAAACTTGCCATTTTAAATGAACGGATGATTCGTTCTTTCGTTCAGCTGTTTAAGCGTGAGTCTGGAGTGATGTGTACGTGCAGCATTGGCAGTTCATGACTTCGTAAATCACTCAAAGATTAATTGGAAGTTTATAAATGATAGAAGTGTCAGGGGAGTCGGATTGGGATAATGGATTGCTTTTAAGCGATAGCTTTGTAAATCTTCAATGCAATGGGAATCAGGGGAGTGTACTTCATAGTATATGTGTAGACATAATTACGGTATATAAATGTTAATAAAGGTAATGTAAGAATTATTTGAAATTCGCTAGCGCATAAAAAAAAAATAATAAAACCACCATGCGCATGCTTCAATAACGAAAATGATAATACCCATCACAGTTTTTGAAAAAGGGGATTGGAAAAAATCAAATAAAAAAATTGCATATTCAATTAAAAATACGATTGAAATTCTTGGAAATTTCCAGTTAATTATATCCACCACTGAAGGATGGGGGTATATTCGTTTTGTCTTTCCGTTTGCAACATATCAAAATATCCATTTCCGACCCTATAAAGTATATATTGGTTGCCCAAAAAGTAATTGCGGATTTTTCATACCGTCGGCGGTGACAAATTTTTTCAACGGCTTGTGACTCTGTAATTGCATTCTTTCTTCTGTCAGTTATCAGCTGTTAGTTTTAGCATGCTTTAGAAAAAAGTGTAAAAAAAGTATTTTTGATTAAAGTTCATTCTAAGTTTTATTAAAAATGCATTTACTTTCTTTTGAAAAATCCGCAATTACTTTTTGGGCAACCCAATATATTCTTGATCAGCGTAAAAATCTAAGACGATCCAGCCATGTCCGCCCGTCTGTCCGTCTGTCTGTTGAAATCACGCTACAGTCTTTAAAAATATAGATATTGAGCTGAAAATTTGCACAGATTTTTTTCTTGCCTATAAGCAGGTTAAGTTTGAAGATGGGCTATATCGGACTATATCTTCATATAGCCTCCATATAGACCGAACCGCCGATTTAGGGTCTTAGGCCCATAAAAGCCATATTTATTATCCGATTTTGCTGAAATTTGGGACAGTGAGTTGTGTTAGGTCCTTCGACACCCTTCTTCAATTTGGCTCAGATCGGTCTAGATTTGGATATAGCTGCCATATAGAGTGATCCGCTTTTTTAGGGTCTTAGGCCCATAAAAGCCACATTTATTATCCGATTTTGTTGAAATTTGGGACAGTAAGTTATGTTAGGCCCTTCGATAACCTCCTGAAAATTGGCCCAGATTAGTCCAGATTTGTATATAGCTGCCATATAGACCGATCTCTCGAATTAAGGCTTTGGGCCCATAAAATGCGCATTAGTGTCCGATATCGCCGAAATTTGGGACAGTGAGTTGTGTTAGAACCTTCAACATCCTTCTTCAATTTGACCCAGATCGCTCTAGATTTGTATATAGCTGCCATATAGACCGATCTCTCGATTTAAGGTTTTGAGCCCTAAAAAGGCGCATTTATTATCCGATATCGCCGAAATTTGGGACAGTGAGTTGTGTTAGGACCTTCGACATCCTTCTTCAATTTGGCCCTGATCGCTCCAGATTTGCATATAGCTGCCATATAGACCGATCTCTCGATTTAAGGTTTTGAGCCCCTAAAAGGCGCATTTATTGTCCGATGTCGCCAAAATTTGGGAAAGTGAGTTGCGTTAGGCCCGTCGACATACCCCTGCAATTTGGCTTAGATAGGTCCAGATTTGGATATAGCTGTCATATAGACCGATATATCGATTTAAGGTTTTGGGGCCATTAAAGGCGCATTTATAACTCGATTTCGCCCAAATTTGGGACAGTAAGTAGTGTTAAGCTCATCAACATTTTTCAGCAACTTGGCCCAAAACGGTCCAGATTTAAATATAGCTGCCATATAAACCAATATCTCGATTTAAGGTCACCGACTTAAAGATTCGGAATACTGGGTTAGGTAAACATCCTAATATTGAAACATTAGGCAGCGCAGCGACAGGAGTCACCATGCAACCCAACGAACAGGCAGCCGATGATGGTACCATCACCTACTCCCAAGAAGCCCATTTACTTAAGATTTGGAAGGCTAAGATAGGCAGAGATCCTAGTATGGAAACATCAGGCAGTACATGGAATGGAAACCCAATAAAGCTTAACGAACATGGACCCGACGATGGAACCATTACCGACTTTATAAAAAGTCGGAAGACTAGACTAGGCAAAGAACCTAAAACGATGACATAAGGCAGTGTAGTGACAGGAAGGTCAATGCAGTCTAAAGAACAGGGAGCAGACGATGAGATCATCACCGACTCCCAGGATGCCCATTTACTGGAGGACTAATGATTGAGGTAATCCAGTTAAACATCCACCGGAGAAGCGAGACTGCTATATACGCTCTGATGGAGAAAATCAGCAAGGGCAAGATTCATATTGCCTTAATTCAGGAGCCATGTACGACCCGGAACAAAGTTTCTGGACTGAACCACATAAACTACCAATTATTCTATGCTAACACTGGTACTCGGCCGAGGACCTGTGTTATTTGTCATAAAAATTTGACTTAGATATTTTCCCCGGAGTTTTCAACGTCGGAGGCAACAGTCATGAGACAGGGAGACGGTGGCAATCCCATGGCAGCCGGTTGTACGTACCGGATTAACCCGATGGAGTTCTTCATCGGCAAGGGCTGCTACGACAACAGGGAAACGGTGGAGCATACCTGGCATCACTTTATCTGGCTTTAGACTCTCCGACACCGCCACCCACATTGGAGCTGCAATGGCTGGAGAGGAAAGCAAAACAGACAGGAAACGAGGTATTAATAGGATGTGATGCAAACTCTCACCACATTTCGTGGGGTAGTACCAACACTAATAAGCGGGGCCAAGCCCTGGCAGAGTTCTTGTATACTAACGACCTAATAACACTTAATATTGGTAACACCACTACCTTTGTTAATAGAATTAGGGAGGAGGTCTTAGATGTGATGGTATGTTCTGAAAATCTGATCGATCAGGTTCAGAATTGGAGGGTCTCCATGGAACACTCTTTCTGTGATCATCGCTACATTAGGTTTAGAATAGAACGGCCAGCGTCGAATCCGATAAGCTTCCGGAATAAATTGAAAGCCAACTGGACAAAATTCGGAAGGCTACTCAGAAGAAGACTTGGGCACGACAATTTAGATTGTCCAAGCATAGAATAGACGAAAATGTCAACAGGATTACGACTGCACTGGTGGGGTCCTTCGTCCTCTTCGGGAAAGGAAATCAGCCCAAGAAAAACCCTGGATGACCGGGGAGATTCGCAATATTGGAAAAGAGGTCTGCAAACTTTTTAACAGAGCACGTTTACGACGTGCGGAAGTTTATTGGGATGTGTATTGCACACGGCTCAAGGACTACAAAAAGATTACCAGAGCGGCAAAACGTGCCTCCTGGAAGTTTTTCTGCGAACTGGTCGATAGCGTTAATGACGCCGCCAAGATAAAAAAGTTTCTCTCAAAAACCCATGAGACAACAGAGGATATGTTGAGGCTTTTTATGAAAACCCATTATCCACATGATACGAAGAGACTCACGGAGACACCGGAATCTTGGAATAATGACGTTGATCGAAGGTTTACAATAACCGGATTTATGGTGAAGGAATCCTTGAGGAGCTTCAAACCATTTTAGTCACCCGGACCTGATGGCATATTTTCGGCGTTACTACAGAAAGAGGCAGACTATTTGGCGCCTCGTCTGGCCACAATTTTCACAACGTGCATAGGACTTTCATATACTCCGAAAGCCTAGCAGGAGGCAAGGGTGGTGTGTATATCCAAGCCCGGTAACGCAAGTTATGCGACACCAAAGGCCTACAAACCCATAAGCCTTACTTTCTGTCTACTCAAAACCATGGAACGTATTGTGGACACCATGACAAAGAGTAGGACATCCAGCGAACTGCTCAAATACAAACAGCCTGCCTATGTGAAGGGAAGGTCAGTGAGATATGAGATCCGTTTTAGACTGCCTGACCATAATACGGTACTGCAGGCGGAGATCCGGGCGATCACGGAATGCGTGAAGTGGTGTGCTGCTAACGCTAGGACCTCGAGTGTGAACATCTTTACCGACAGTAAAATTGCCATAAGGGCAATAACAACCAGGACGGTAAGGTCACGAACAGTCTTGCAATGTAAGAAGGAGATTAACGCCTTCTCTGAGGATGACAAAATCCGCATCGTTTGGGTGCCGGGCCATAACAGAGTAACAGATTTTGAATGAACAATTTTATAGATCGTTAGGAAGTGAGTTCCAGAGACGTGCAGCGGATATTAACATATGCCATTCAGAAACAAGCCTCCGATGAATTTTAGGAATGATTTTTTTACCTGGCGAAATCAATGAATCCGTACAAATATTGTGGTGCCTGCGTGCAGATCAGTTTGTGCATGAAAGTAAGCAACCTCAAGTACAACAAGTGCTGTGAGGAGACGCCATGCAGGGATAAAGACTATTCAGAGATGGAGTCGCGCCTTCTCAAGCCAAATACATAACGAGTAACGCTATTAAAAAAGGTGTTCAGCTTTCGTCTACTGACCGAGTCGCAATTAGCGAACAACTCACAGATGTAGAGAAAGCCAGGAACAAGCTAAGTCTTTGCCAAGAGAGAACTAATCTGCAGGGGCGTAAACGACTGAATGGCCCAGAGAGCACGCAATTTTGAATATTCCTAATCAACGACAGTGTCTTTATGATTACTCTAAGTCAGAGTGCTATTAATAACCACGCCCAAATTCTTCGCATGAGGAACGATATCCAATCTAGCGTCGTTAATGAATATACCGACATCCCGAGACAACCTGTTTTTGATGGCAACACACTTGGACTTTACAGGTTTGAGATACATTGGCTTTCGCCCATGTGCTGACTCTTGACAGATCATGTTTAAGCAGACGTATGTTTTCAGCAATCTCATCCCTCGGACTGCCGATATATATCTGTACATCGTCAGCGTACATATGTACCTCACAATAAGACAATTGACTCGCCAAGTCGTTACGGTCCAATGAAAAGAGAAGAGGACCCAGAATTGATCCCTGAGGAACACCTTTAAAAACAAGCAGAGGCGACGATACAGAAGACTTATAACTGACGGACTGAGTGCGGTGTGACAGGTACGACAAAATAAGACGAACGGACGTAGAAGAAAAATTTTAAAAGATGTCTCATCTTATCACATAACAAGGAATGATCCACAGTGTCAAATGCCTTAGAATGGTCAAGAAGAACAAGGAAATGTATCTTGTGATTCTTCAAATTGACTCTGATCCTCTCAGTGTCATCTGCCAAGGCAGTTATGCAGCTGTGGTTAGGACGAAACCCGGACTGTCTCACATATAACAAAGAGATCTCGTTGACAAAAGACGACATTTGCAAATACAGCACAATTAACAAAGAATCGTAGTTAGTCTATATTCCATGGAATTCGTAGGCAGTGAGATGACCTTGGCATGCTTCCACGTTTCTCAAAGACTTTTGACAATTAACAAAGAATCGTAGTTGGTCTATATTCCATGGAATTCGTAGGCAGTGAGATGACCTTGGCATGCTTCCACGTTTCTCAAAAACTTTTGACAATTAACAAAGAATCGCAGTTGCTCTATATTCCATGGAATTCGCAGGCAGTGAGATAACCTTGGCATGCTTTCACGCTAATGGAAAATAACTCGTGGTCAAAATCCTATTGAAAGCATAGGCTACATGAGGAATAATAAATCGGAGCAAGAGTCTTACAAATCTAGGATCAATGCCATCACATCCCACAGCGTTAGAATTTACAGTCGCGACACACTCAAGGACATCGGCGGGACAAATACAGCTGAAGCCATAACCAGAGTCGTCATCGAGAGAGGGGGAGATATTGAAGCCATAGAAATTGGGATCAACTGGGATCTGTGGGACATTAACAAAGGCATCATTAAGCCCATTGATGTCCAAGTTTGTTGAACATCTATTAGTATCTTTCCCAATTCCTATGTCTCGAATCCATGTTCTCTTGGATTCATCCAAGTTCTCATGGATCCTTCCAAGTTGTCTTGGATCATTCCAAGTTGTCTTGGATACTTCCAAGTTCTTTTGGATCCTTCCAAGTTCTCTTGGATCCTTAAGTTTTCCATACCATTCCTCTAAGTTGGTTCATGTCTGGTATTGTGTCCTCACCTAAGTACCGCTGTCTGTTAGCCGCGAAAACCAGGCAATGACATAGGAAATGCTCCAACGTCTCATCACCTTCCCCACATGCCCTACACATGCTCGCACTTGCCGCACCGATTTTGCATAAGTGGCTCGTAGTCCCATGTGTCCAGTTAAGACACCCAAAGCTATACTGACCTCCTTCTTACTTCCCTTCAGTAATAGCCTCTTCCTCTCACAATACGGATGACCCCATGCTCGTTTGTCGCCTACGCCCTTAAATCGGACTGCATCGACCCGAAAGGCTACGGGTTCATCACGTTCTCAGGCCTTCACTGCCAAATTGTCTGCCATTTTATTCCCCCTTACTCCTCTTACTCTTTAATCTCTTACTCTTTAATCTCCTTCTTACACTGCAGGACTGTTCGTGACCTTACCCTCCTGATTGTTATTGCCCTTATGACCATTGTACTCCATTTAATCTACCATTTTAGATAAAAAATCCTAAATATGAAGGAAAATATTTTCACCAAAGGGAATGTTTCCTTATAAAATTGAAAAATTGGTCATCTTTAAATTATGTTTGCTCATCTTTGGCTCGAATCTTTAAAATTAGGAAAAAAAACATTTTTTCGGTGTACAGTCCAGAGAATTGCTTCGTTGTCAAGCTTAAGGGGACTTTAAGAGAACATATAAAAAAATCTAAGTTTAATTATTCAAGGATTGCGACACAACAATCCAAGAGGCCACCGTAGCGCAGAGGCTAGCATGCCCGCCTATGACGCTGAACGCCTGGGTTCGAATTCTGGCGAGACCATCAGAAAAAATTCTCAGCTGTGGTTTTCCCCTCTTAATGCTGGCAACATTTGTGAGGTACTATGCCATGTAAAACTTCTCTCCAAAGAGGTGTCGCACTGCGGCATGCCGTTCGGACTCGGCTATAAAAAGGAGGCCCCTTATCATAGAGCTTAAACATTGATATGTGAGAAGTTTGCCCCTATTCCAATACACAGCCAATTCGAAAAATAAAATTCTAAAATCGGGCTAAGAATAAAGCCCCAAGAATTTTTACAGATTTTGATTAGAATTCTTCGAAGCTGTCCTATCTTTTTTAACCATCTACCAAGGAGCTTAGATAGCGTCAATTGGGGTGTATGTTTTATGGTTTCGAAATCAATTTCTATTACTCCCCGTTAAACACACGCACACTTTTAATGATTTTCCTATACTCATTAAAAAATGCAACTTATGTTTTTTCATCAATAAGCCCTTTGAAAGTCTAAAGTTTAAAACTTGTATAAAAAGTCGTAAAATAAATAAATTTGTAAAAGCAATCACACTCAATAGTCCATTATTGAAATCTGAAAAAAAACATAGGAAATCAATAAAAAAAAAAAACAACAAGCATAAAAAAGCCCCAACGAATGCTCAAATTTGTATTGTTTTTGGAACTGACAGCTAATAAAATGGATTTACATAAAACAACGGCTGCAGTTGCTATTAAAAGGGATGTTGATGTAATAAAAAGGTATCAACTAACCAACGTTTGCAATAAAAGGCGACTTTATTAAATTGGTCATGCATTTGTTAAATTAAAATGGAAACAATTCCAAGTTTTTATGTTTTCAAGCATTTTCATTTATGTTGAAATAAACTTTTAAGAATTAAGAATGGAAAATCCGTTTTTCTCTTTTTGTCCTTTGAGGGTTTAAGAAAACAAATCAAATTAAAGTTTTTTACAGTAGCTTAACAAGTAAAAATGAGCTGAAAATGGCTGGGTTGTATCTTAGTTACCCTCCACCATAGATTCTGCTACAAATCTACACTTACTAACTCAGTTAATATTTTAAACGAGTAAAAGGCATTAAGTTCGGCCGGGGCGAACTTTGGATACCCACCACATGGGGTATGCATGTAAACCACCTCTTGTCATTATCCAGTGAAAAATGCATAATTTATGCCCCATAGCTGCTTTATTGAAATATGGTCCGACTTGGACCAAATTCGACTCGGATATTGAGAGGTCTAATAAATATAAGTCACTGTTCAATTTTGTAGAACAAAAAATTGGATATGGCTACCAACATCCAAATATAGACCGATCTGAACCATATACGAACCGGATGTCGAAAAGCCTAACATAAGTCACTGTGTCAAATTTAAGCGAAACCGGATTATAAATGTTCCATTTATGGCGCCAAGACTATAAATCGAGAGATCGGTCTATAAGGCAGCTATATCTAAATCTGGACCGATCTGAGCCAAATTGAAGAGGGATGTCGAAGGGCCTAACACAATTCACTGTCCCAAATTACGGCGTTTTATGGGCCCAAAACCTTAAATCGAGAGATTGGTCTATATGGCAACTATATCCAAATCTGGACCGATCTAAGCCAAATTAAGGAACACGAATGTTAAAGGGCCTAATACAACTTAGTGTCCCAAATTTCGACGAAATAGGAAAATAAATGCGCCTTTTATGGGTCTAAAACATTAAATCGAAAGATCGGTCTGAACGGCAGCTATATCCAAATCTAGACCGATCTGAGCCACATTGCAGAAAGTTATCGAAGAGTCTAACACAACTCACTGTCCCAAATTTTGGCGAAATCTGACAATAAATGCGCCTTTTATGGGCCAAAAACCTTATATCGAGAGATCGGTCTGTACGGCAGCTATTTCCAGATCTGAACCGATCTGGGCCAAATTGAAGAAGGATGTCGAAGGACCTAACATAACTCACCGTCCCAAATTTCGGCGGAATCGGACAATAAATGCGCCTTTTATGGGCCCAAAACCTTAAATCGAGAGATCGGTCTATATGGCATCTATATCCAAATCTGGACCGATTTGGGCCAACTTGCAGGAAATTGTCGAGGGACCTAAAAAATCCTACTGTCCCAAAATTCGACGAAAGCGAACAATAAATGAGCCTTTTATGGGCCCAAAACCTTATATCGAGAGATCGGCCTATACGGCAGCTACATCCAGATCTGAACCGATCTGGGCCAAATTGAAGAAGGATGTCGAAGGACCTAACATAACTCACCATCCCAAATTTCGGCGGAATCGGACAATAAATGCGCCTTTTATGGGCCCAAAACCATAAATCGAGAGATCGGTCTATATGGCAGCTATATCCAAATTTGGACCGATTTGGGCCAACTTGCAGAAAATTGTCGAGGGGCCTAACGCAACTCACTGTCTCAAATTTCGGCGAAATCGGACAATAAATAAGCCTTTTATGGGCCCACAACTTTAAATCGAGTGAACGGTCTATATAGCAACTATATCCAAATCTGGACCGATTTGGGCCAACTTGCAGAAAATTTTCGAGGGGCCTAACGCATCTAACTGTCCCAAAATTCGACGAAAGCGAACAATAAATGCGCCTTTTATGGGCTAAAAAACTTATATCGAGAGATCGGTCTATATGGCAGCTATATCCAAATCTGGACCGATCTAGGCCAAACTGAAGAAGGATGTCAACTGGCCTATCACAACTTAGTGTCCCAAAATTCGACGAAAGCGAACAATTAAATGAGCCTTTTATGGGCCCAAAATCTCAAATCGAGAGATCGGTCTATATGGCAACTATATCCAAATCTGGACCGATTTGAGCCAACTTGCAAAAAATTGTCGAGGGGCCTCACGCAACTCACTGTTCCAAAATTCAGCGAAAGCGAACAATAAATACGCCTTTTACTGACCAAAAACCTTATATCGAGAGATCAGTCTATATGGCAGCTATATCCAAATCTGGCCAAACTGAAGAAGGATGTCAACTGGCCTAACACAACTTATTGTCCCAAATTTCGACGAAATAGGAAAAGAAATGCGCCTTTTATGGGCCAAAAACCTTATATCGAGAGATCGGTCTGTACGGCAGCTATTTCCAGATCTGAACCGATCTGGGCCAAATTAAAGAAGGATGTCGAAGGACCTAACATAACTCACCGTCCCAAATTTCGGCGGAATCGGACAATAAATGCGCCTTTTATGGGCCCAAAACCTTAAATCGAGAGATCGGTCTATATGGCAGCTATATCCAAATCTGGACCGATTTGGGCCAACTTGCAGGAAGTTGTCGAGGGACCTAAAAAATCCTACTGTCCCAAAATTCGACGAAAGCGAACAATAAATAAGGCTTTTATGGACCCAAAACCTTATATCGAGAGATCGGCCTATACGGCAGCTACATCCAGATCTGAACCGATCTGGGCCAAATTGAAGAAGAATGTCGAAGGACCTAACATAACTCACTGTCCCAAATTTCGGCGGAATCGGACAATAAATGCGCCTTTTATGGGCCCAAAGCCATAAATCGAGAGATCGGTCTATATGGCAGCTTTATCCAAATTTGGACCGATTTGGGCCAACTTGCAGAAAATTGTCGAGGGGCCTAAAGCAACTCACTGTTACAAAATTCAGCGACAGCGAACAATAAATGCGCCTCTTATGGGCCCAAAACCTTAAATCGAGAGATCGGTCTATATCCAAATCTGGACCGATCTGGGCCAAATTGAAGAAGGATATCGAAGGACCTAACATAACTCACCGTCCCAAATTTCGGCGGAATCGTACAATAAATGCGCCTTTTATGGGCCCAAAACGTTAAATCGAGAGACCGGTCTATATGGCAGCTATATTCAAATCTGGACCGATTTGGGCCAACTTGCAGAAAATTGTCAAGGGGCCTAACGCAACTCACTGTCCCAAAATTCGACGAAAGCGTACAATAAATGCGGCTACTATGGGCCAAAAAACTTATATCGAGAGATCGGTCTATATGGCAACTATATCCAAATCTGGACCTATCTGGGCCAAATTGAAGAGGGATATCGAAGGACCTAACACAACTCACTGTCCCAAGTTTCGGCGAAATTGGACAATAAATGAGCCTTTTATGGGCCCAAGACCTTAAATCGAAAGATCAGTCTATACGGCAGCTATATCCAAATCTAGACCGATCTGAGCCACATTGCAGAAAGTTATCGAAGAGTCTAACACAACTCACTGTCCCAAATTTTGGCGAAATCTGACAATAAATGCGCCTTTTATGGGCCAAAAACCTTATATCGAGAGATCGGTCTGTACGGCAGCTATATCCAGATCTGAACCGATCTGGGCCAAATTGAAGAAGGATGTCGAAGGACCTAACATAACTCACCGTCCCAAATTTCGGCGGAATCGGACAATAAATGCGCCTTTTATGGGACCAAAACCTTAAATCGAGAGATCGGTCTATATGGCAGCTATATCCAAATCTGGACCGATTTGGGCCAACTTGCAGAAAATTGTCGAGGGACCTAAAAAATCCTACTGTCCCAAAATTCGACGAAAGCGAACAATAAATGCTCCTTTTATGGGCCCAAAACCTTATATCGGGAGATCGGCCTATAAGGCAGCTACATCCAGATCTGGGCCAAATTGAAGAAGGATGTCGAAGGACCTAACATAACTCACCATCCCAAATTTCGGCGAAATCGGACAATAAATGCGCCTTTTATGGGCCCAAAACCATAAATCGAGAGATCGGTCTATATGGCAGCTATATCCAAATTTGGACCGATTTGGGCCAACTTGCAGAAAATTGTCGAGGGGCCTAATGCAACTCACTGTTACAAAATTCAGCGACAGCGAACAATAAATGCGCCTTTAATGGGCCCAAAACCTTAAATCGGGAGATCGGTCTATATCCAAATCTGGACCGATCTGGGCCAAATTGAAGAAAGATATCGAAGGACCTAACATAACTAACCGTCCCAAATTTCGGCGAAATCGTACAATAAATGCGCCTTTTATGGGCCCAAAACTTTAAATCGAGAGACCGGTCTATATGGCAGCTATATTCAAATCTGGACCGATTTGGGCCAACTTGCAGAAAATTGTCGAGGGGCCTAACGCAACTCACTGTCCCAAAATTCGACGAAAGCGGACAATAAATGCGCCTTTTATGGGCCCAAAACCTTAAATCGAGAGATCGGTCTATATGGCAGCTATATCCAAATCTGGACCGATTTGAGCCAACTTGCAGAAAATTATCGAGGGGCCTAACGCATCTTACTGTCCCAAAATTCAGCGAAAGCGAACAATAAATGCGCCTGGCCAGAAAACCCTATATCGAGAGATCGGTCTATATGGCAGCTATATCCAAATCTGGACCGATCTGGGCCATATTGCAGAAAAATTTTGAAGAGCCCAACACAACTCACTGTTTCAAATTTCGGCGGAATCGGGCAATAAATGCGCCTTTGATGGGCCCAAAACCTTAAATCGAGAGATCGGTCTATATGGCAGCTTTATCCAAATTTGGATCGATTCGGGCCAACTTGCAGAAAATTGTCGAGGGGCCTAACGCAACTCACTGTCCCAAAATTCGACGAAAGCGAACAATAAATGCCCCTGGCCAAAAACGCTATATCGAGAGATCGGTCTATATGGCAGCTATATCCAAATCTGGACCGATCTGGGCCATATTGCAGAAAAATTTTGAAGAGCCCAACACAACTCACTGTTTCAAATTTCGGCGAAATAGGAAAATAAATGCGCCTTTTATGGGTCTAAAACCTTAAATCGAGAGATAGGACTATATGGCAGCTATATCCAAATCAGGACCGATCTGGACCAAATTGAAGAAGGATATCGAAAGACCTAACACAACTCACTTTCCCAAATTTCGGCGGAATCGGACAATAAATGCGCCTTTTATGGGTCTAAAACCTTATATCGAGAGATCGGTCTATATGGCAGCTATATCCAAATCTGGACCAATCTGGGCCAAATTCAAGAAGGATGTCGAAGGACCTAACATAACTCACCTTCCCAAAGTTTGGCGACATCGGACAATAAATGCGCATCTATGGGCGCAAAACCTTAAATCGAGAGATCGGTCTATATGGCAGCTATATCAAAATCTGGACCGATCAGGGCCAAATTGAAGAAAAATGGCGAAGGGCCTAACACAACTCACTGTCCCAAATTTCAGCAAAATTGGATACTATATTTGGCTTTTATGGGCCTAAGACCTTAAATCTAGAGATCGGTCTATATGGCAGCTATATCCAAATCTGGACCGATCTAGGCCAAATTGAAGAGGGATATCGACTGGCCTAACACAACTCGCTGTCCCAAATTTCAGCAAAATCACTTAACAAATATGTCTTTTATGGGCCTAAGACCCTAACTCGGCGGATCGGTCTATATGGGGGCTATATCAAGATATAGTCCGATATAGCCCATCTTCGAACTTAACTTGCCCATGGACAAAAAACAAAGAATCTGTGCAAAGTTTCAGCCCAATATCTCTATGCCCAATATCTCTATGTTTAAAGACTGTAGCGTGATTTCAACAGACAGACGGACGAACATGGTCTTAGAGTTTTACGCTAATCAAGAACACATATACTTTATAGGGTCGGAAATGGATATTTCGATGTGTTGCAAACCGAATAACAAAATGAATATACCCTCATCCTTCGGTGGAGGGTATAACAAAAGAAAGCAGATCGGGTATTGATTGCGACTTGTAAATTGCAAATTTTGCCCATGAACATTCCACAAAGGAACATGGGTAAACTTGCGACATTCCAATGAGTGCAGTCCGATTCAAGTTTAAGCTCAATGAGAAGGGGCCTCCTTTTTATAGCCGAGTCCGAACGGCGTGCCGCAGTGCGACACCTCTTTGGAGAGAAGTTCTACATGGCATAGTACCTCACAAATGTTGCCAGCATTAGGAGGGGAAAACTACCGCCGAAAATTATTTCTGATGGTCTCGCCAGGATTCGAACCCCGGCGTTCAGCGTCATAGGCGGACATGCTTACCTCTGCGCTACGGTGGCCTTCGACTTGTAGAGGCTCAAAAAGTCATTTATATAGTTGTTTATAACTTCTTTTACCAAATTTTTGGCCAAATCCGAAAGAATTTGGAACTTTACTTATATCTAGTACCACAGGCGTGGTGTAAGGCCTGCTCTGGTGGAAATTGCATTCACATTTCGCAATAATGTATGTGTTTTTTTTTCTTTTTCAATAAAGCACGGCGGGCCATTAAAATTGTAATGTGTATATGTTATTTGCACTTACGCTGAAGACTTAAATGAAATTTTATCCATTGCCATCTGCGTACCGATGGTTTTCAATCATATTGATAGTAAAAGATACTCTGATGTTAAAAGGGATGCATTATTACAAATTTTAATGTCACTTTTATCATTTCCCTGCTGAAAAGAATACTCTTTTTAACAAGTGCCATAAAAGTAGATGTTAAGTATCATAATATTAATATATTAGGGTGGAACTCGAGAGTTTTTAAAGAAAAAGCAAATAAGGTGTACAAAAGTCGGTCGATGTCTACTATATAATATACTGGCTGGATAGGGCCCGCTCTGCTGCGCCTTCTTTCACTCTCTTATTTCATGTGAGCTCTATACTGGCACAGTTAGGAAAAAGTCCTGTTTGGGGGTGCTGGTACATCCTTTCAGATATTTCGCGCCAATGTGGATATTATATTGGTGCTCTTCTCCCAAATACCTTTCTTTGGAGGCGTATATTGCTATGGTCGATATATATTTCCGGTATGAGGGTGTTTATGAGAGTGAGGCGGATCCCCATATATCATATTCGTGCTCTGATCTCAAATACCTTTCATTTGAGTCCCATATTGTCATTATTGGTTTATATTCCATTTGGCTGGTGGTTTTGGAGCCAGGGCGGCCCCTAGATATCCGACTCCTCTCCGAGATCTGGCGTTTTTGGAAATAGGGTAAGTGGTACTTCATTCTCTTGGATTTTATGGTGGATTGGAATAGCCAAACTCTTTGCCCCAAAAGTGGATAGCAGATTCATACTCCACTCACGAAAATTACATTGGAGCTATAGTCGGTATATATGTTTTGGATCCCCATATATCATATTCGTGCTCTGATCTCAAATAACTTTCATTTGAGTCCCATATTGTCATTATTGGTTTATATTCCATTTGGCTGGTGGTTTTGGAGCCAGGGCGGCCCCTAGATATCCGACTCCTCTCCGAGATCTGGCGTTTTTGGAAATAGGGTAAGTGGTACTTCATTCTCTTGGATTTTATGGTGGATTGGAATAGCCAAACTCTTTGCTCCAAAAGTGGATAGCAGATTCATACTCCACTCACGAAAATTACATTGGAGCTATAGTCGGTGTATATGTTTTGGTTTAGGAGGTGTTTATGAGGTGAGGCCTTCCTGAAACACTTTGCCATGAAACAGATACATGATTTGAGCCCCCTTTTTGCCATAATCCACAAATATGTCCAGTTTGAGGGGTATGCAAGGTGGGGCGGCCACCCAAGTACTTACAAAGAAACAAC
The DNA here is from genome assembly GCF_963082655.1 of Stomoxys calcitrans. Taxonomy (NCBI): domain Eukaryota; kingdom Metazoa; phylum Arthropoda; class Insecta; order Diptera; family Muscidae; genus Stomoxys; species Stomoxys calcitrans. The sequence goes on from NC_081552.1 coordinate 209,611,606, forward strand.
AAATTTTGCCCATGAACATTCCACAAAGGAAAAGGGGCAAACTTCTCAAACATATCAATGAGTGCAGTTGGATTCAAGTTTTAAACTCAATGATAAAGGTCCTCCTTTTTATAGCCGAGTCCGAACGGCGTGGCGCAGTGCGACACCTCTTTGGAGAGAAGTTTTACATGGCATAGTATCTCACAAATGTCGCCAGCATTAGCCCCAACTTAGCCCTGACAAAATATCAGCATCGTGCTGTACTCTCAAATTTCTTTAATTTCAGCCCCAATTGCCATTGGTTTAGGGGGAGTTTATGGGTTGGCACGACCCCCAAACATTTCGCCTCAAACTTGGATATTAAATTCGTTTTTTACTATCAAAGGCCTATTATTTATCGCCAAGCATGACCGGTTTGAAGGGAGTTTAGAAGCGTGCTAGAGCACGATTTTGTTTGAGCCGTATTATGTCAAGCATTTTGAAGGAGGCTATCAAGATATTCAGGGCTAGGGGGTCTAGTTCAGATTCACACTAATTAGTTTTTTTGTATTGGTTATCTACATTCAAAATAATATTTCAAAGCTACCACTTGGGATACCACATTTTGGGGTTGGAGAGGATACCCACTTTGTCCCAATAGGTAAATATGTCCTGATGGGGGGTTTTTGGGAATTGGGAGGCCCCTTAGACACCAAATAAAAAATTTTTATCTCAGATTTGTACTCTACTTTTAAATACCTTTCATTTGATATCCATATTGCCCAAAGCGGTAAAAGTGTTCTGTTGGGTGGTGTTCTTGAGGGGTGGGGACCCCCCGACACTAAGGGTGACATTTTTATACCAAATTCGTACTATACTCTTAAATACCTTTCATTTGATACCCATATTGACCCAGTCGGTAAACATGTCCGTTCGGGTGGGTTTTGTGATGGGGGGTCCCCCCACGATAGTTAACCCCAATATTTTATACCAATTTCGTGTTTTTGGGGTATCATAAGGTGGCATACGAAACTTCACTTAAATCGGTGCACGCATCTCCGAGATCTGGCGTTTTTTGAAAATTGGAGTTAGGGGGAGGGTCCGCCCCCCCTTCGGAGGAGGCCCAAATTCTACCATCTGTGAAAATTTCAATTGGAAATCGGTTCAGCCGTTTTTGAACCTATACGGAACAGACATACAAACCAAGCGCAACAATTTCATTTGTATACCCAACACCACTACTGTAGTACAGGGTATTATAACTTAGTGCATCTGTTTGTAACACCCAGAAGGAAGAGAGATAGATCGATAGATAGAGATTGAGAGATCGATAGATAGAGATAGAGAGATAGAGATAGAGAGATAGATTGATAAATTTGGTGCAGACATGTTTTTTAGTCTAGAGACGAAGTCTATTGAAATTGGAAAAAAATCTGTTCAGATTTATATATAGCTCGCAAATATGTGTTCGTCCAATTTGCAGTAATTATGCAATAAAATGGTCATTTGTTAACCGATTCCCTCGAAATTTGGCAGGAAGAAAATTGGTTCAGAATTAGATATAGCTCCCAATTTGTACGTATAGTGTAGGTGTAGGGTATTATGCAGTCGGCACCGCCCGACTTTTGTCTTTCCTTACTGGTAATAGATAAAGTCATTCAAAGAACTTAACAAAGCGATCCATGGTGAAGGGTATATAAGATTCGGCCGGCCGAACATAACACTCTTTTATTTGCTACTTTTCATTTTCGTTTGAAATATGGACGATGGGAAATTAACAATAGTATCGATGCTATCGATAATTATGATTTGAAATATCGAAAATATCGAATATTGCGATTATCGATAGTTTGCCAGCTCTATTAAGACCAATATTGCAAGGTATTACAATCGGAATAGATTGCGCTCTCGATAGATGGCTCATTACCTGATTTTTTTAACCTTTACTTTCAACAAGACGGCCGCAAGAAATGAAACCATTGCTCTTTTACGGATGAAGTTTTCGGGCCGTATAATCTCTGGAAGAAGTGATCACAATTGGCCACCGAGATCTGATGATTCAACATCTTGCGAATTCTTCACTTGGGGCCACATGAAAGATAAGATGTAGACCAACAGCCCAGCATCATTGATAACGGTTTACTTGATCATTTATTTCAAAATATGGCATTTCCTTTGAATACTAATTGGAGAACTCCATAGAGTACCCCCATCGTATGGTGGAGGGCATAAAAATACTTGCTAGCCTTTAAAGCAAAACTTTTACTTATATCAATTTTTGAGCGCACTCTTTTGCCAGTGAATGTAATATATTGGTTGCCCAAAAAGTAATTGCGGATTTTTTAAAAGAAAGTAAATGCATTTTTAATAAAACTTAGAATGAACTTTAATCAAATATACTTTTTTACACTTTTTTTCTAAAGCAAGCTAAAAGTAACAGCTGATAACTGACAGAAGAAAGAATGCAATTACAGAGTCACAAGCTGTGAAAAAATTTGTCAACGCCGACTATATGAAAAATCCGCAATTAGTTTTTGGGCAACCCAATATAATCAGTATCTGTACTCCAGGCAATTTTTGTATCCACCCTAATGTACATGTGCTTAAATATAATCCAGATCTTTAAGCATACATTAATATATATTTTTAAATAATGCATTTGAGTTGAGTCGATGGTTATCCTTCTCAAGCATCCGACAACGATGGTCGGGTCTCCATTGAATATGGGTTTGTTTTTATAGTCTCGCCTGAGTAAGAAATAATTGAAAGCTATAAAGACACATTTAACAACACTCTTTGTGTGCTTTTATATCCCATTATATTCCTTATGACCCAATTGGATTTAAGCATACCATAACCATTTATTTATCGAACGACAAACCTAGAATTTCGCATTGCCGGTAACCGTTTCCCCGAAGGGATGGAGGTGGCTGACCATAGTGGCAGCATTTGCACTCATAATATGTGATGCACATGCAACACGAATATCCTGTTATGCCGTACGAAAAAAAATATATATTCCTGCCTTTTGTGTGACCAGTAGCCGAGATGGTATCGATTGAGGGGGAGAGAGAGAGACAAGAACAGTGAGTGGAGGGTAAGCATGTTGCCAGTCATGAACAAACTGTTGGGCAATGTTTACACATGGATTTATGTTCCATAAAAAGGATTTAAAGTAAAATGATAACCATTTTTTTGCTTTTGACTAAAAAATAAAATAATAATCGATATTGTGTATACATTTATGGGTTACTTTTATTGAATTCCATAGAGTGGCTTGGAAATAGTGTAAGTCTTGAAGAACAAGTAAAACTGAAAGGCTATTTTGGTCTATAAGAGATTTATAGTTAATGGTACTAATCATAGATATTAGGGTAAGTAAACACTACCCCAAAAGATTACCAAAAATTATAAAATGAACATTTTTATGAAATGAAATTTTGTTAATTTAAAGGTGCAGTTTACTTGAAAACTGGAAGCGGAACATAAAAAATATCACAAGTAAAGAAGTGAGTAACAACCACGCGAAGCTGACCATTAACAAGTAAAAAGGCATTAAGTTCGGCCGGGCCAAACTTTGGATACCCACGACCTCGGGTTTATATGTAAACCCCATTTCGTCACAATCCGGTGAAAATTGGATAACTTAAGCACCCAAATTCGGCACGGACATTGAGTGGTCTTATACATATAGCACTAATCAATTTTGTAGAAGAAAATATTGTTTTTTTTTGGCAGATATATCCAATTATAAACCGATCTGAACCATATTAAGGTCGGATATTTTGAGGCTCAGAAAAATTCACTTTTTCAAATTTCAGCCAAATCGGGTAATAAAAAAAGCTTTTATGGGCTTCAGTCCCCTTATCGGCAGCTCGGTCTATATGGCAGCTATATCTCAATATAGTCCAATCTGAACCATTTTTAGGTCTGATGTTGGGAGGTCTTAACCCACTCACTGTTTCAAACTTCAGCGAAATCGGGTAATAAATAAAGCTTTTATTGGCTTCAGACCCTTTATGGGGAGATCGGTCTATATGGTAGCTATATCTTAATATAGTCCGATCTGAAACATATTTACGTCGGAGGTTGGGAGGCTTAAAAATGCGCATTATTCCAAATTTCAGCGAAATCGGATAAAAAATAAGGCTATTGTGGCCTTCAGACCCTTTATCGGGAGATCGGTCTATATGGCAGCTATATCTAAATATAGTCCGATGTGTACCATATTTAGATCAGATGTCGGGAGGCTTAAAATAAGCGACTGTTTTGAATTTCAGCGAAATCGGTTAAAAAATAAAGCTTTTATTGGCTTCAGACCCTTTATCGGGAGATCGGTCTATATGGTAGCTATATCTTAATACAGTCCGATCTGAAATATATTTACGTCGGAGGTTGGGAGGCTTAAAACTGCGCTCTATTACAGATTTCAGATAAATCAGAAAAAAAGTAAAGCTATTATGGCCTTCAGACCCTTTATCGGGAGATCGGTCTATATGGCAGCCATATCTAAATATGAACCGATCTAATCCATATTTAGGTCAGATATCAGAAGGCTAAAAATAACTCACTGTTTCAAATTTTAGCGAAATCGGTTAAAAAATAAAGCTTTTATGCGCTTCCGACCCTTTGTCGGCAGATCGGTCTATATGACAGCTATACCTAAATATAATCCGATCTGTACCATATTTGGGTCCGATGTTATGAAGCTTAAAACTGCGCATTATTCCAAATTTCAGCGAAATCGGTTAAAAATAAAGCTTTTATAGGCTTCAGACCCTTTATCGGGAAATCGGTTAAATGGCAGCTATATCAAAATAAAGTCCGATCTAAACCATATTTGGGTCAAATGTCGGGAAGCCTTAAACTACTCACTGTTTCATATTTCAGCAAAATCGGATGAAAAATAAAGTTTTTAAAGACATTAGACCCTTTATCGGAAAATCGGTCTATATAGCAGCTATAGCCAAATATGTTCCGATTTGGCCCATTCGAGAACTTAACCAGCGTGCATCAAAAAGACGTATCTGTGCCAAATTTTAGCTCAATATCTCAATTTTTTAAGGCTCTAGAGTGATTACAACAGACGGATAGACGGACAGACACACGGACATCGTTAAATCGTCTTAGAATTTCAGGACGATCCGAAATATATATACTTTGTAGTACAGACGTGTTTTTAAAACGCTCCTCAAAAATAAATTATTTCAAATGTTTAAAAGTGTTTTTTAACTGACAAAGTTTAATTTTTGTTCATACTGTTTGCTTGGCAAATCACCGTCGTGTTATTTACAAAAAAGAATACAACACAGGCTTCAAATACAAATTCAAAACAAAACAAAACCACATATCAAAGTGCTAAACTAGAAAAAAGTGAAGAACTAAAACAACAACAACAACAATTAACCCTGAGAAACATTAAAGTTAACTCATCATGTCTGAAGTGCCATCAGTGAAAATAATATCTTCATCCAACAACAATATTTCTCCTGGAGAGTCTCTGTTGTTGGCGCCAAAACGAATGAGAGAGGGGATGAGCATAAGTGAGGAAAGTGTCAACAAAACTCCGCGGCTTTCAAATTATGACTCTCCACACCGAATGCTTATGTTAATCGATAAGAGATTTGAGAAGCAAACAGAGCTTTTAAAATCTCTTTTATCTGAAACTGAGTCGCGTCTCTTAGCTGTCATAGATAAGAGTATGGCCGACATCAAGTGCGAGATATCTAAATTAAATGAAAAATATGTGAAACTCAATGAAAGGGTTGACAAAGTAACAACAGTCGTGGACAAAATTGATGGTATGGAAAATACAATGACTGAAATGAAAAATCAAATTCAATTACTGAAAGCAAATCAGCAAAAATTTGAAAACAACCAAGTGGCTTGCGATCTGAGAATAAATGGCATACCTTCCGAAAATGGGGAGAACCTGTACCAAATTTTTGCAAATATTTGTGACACAATTAACATAGCGATCCCAACGATTAGAGCTATGTACCGTCTGGACAACGTTCGTAACCAGAATAACTCTTCAGACTCTGTAATTATGGTTCATTTAGCAACGCCATTTGACAAAAACTTTGTCTTAAAAAATATTGCGAGGTTTAGAAAATCAATTAATTCAAACCTGGTATTGAGTCATGCAGGTTTTGACTCTAATAAACCGTTCTATATAAATGAGAACCTGACAAACCATAATTACAAAATTTTTCAAAATGCACTGAAGCTTAAGCGACAAAAACATCTGGAGTCTGTTTTTTCGCTTCGTGGCCTTGTTTATGTAAGACGGCCTGGATCTGATTCCCCTACGCTTGTTGAAAACATAGAGCAACTTACCAATCTCTTTCGTGAAACACCTGAAAGACCAGTTGCTCATATTGAGTCCTGAAATATTTTGGTGTCATATTAAATTTAATATAATAATTTTAATTGTATGTGAAACAATCTCGTTTTCTTACAACAATATAGCTATAGCTGGTGACTTTAATAGCAATATATTGTCTGAATCTCATTTTTCCAGTTCGATGGAGCTGTTGGGCTTAGTACCAACTAACACTTCTGTGCCCACCCATTTTACGAGTCATTCATCCAGCCTTCTGGATATATTTTTTGTTAACAATGTTGCAAATGTTTTGTTTTATGACCAACTTGCTGCACCTGGTTTTTCTAAACATGACCTACTGTTTCTAACATATAACTACGTCATGACCTATCAAGACAACAGAATTACCTACCGCGATTTTAAGAAAATAAACTACAATTTACTGAATCACCTTACTGATGAAGTACCGTGGGACTCAATTTATCATTTTGACTCTGTGGATGAACAAATATCATTTGTTCAAAATCATATCTGTTCAATATACAATCGATGTGTTCCAGAGAAAACAATAACAATTAAATATTCACAACCACCTTGGTTTAACCAGCGAATAAAAACTTTGATTGATGAAAGAAACTTTTCATATAGACGTTGGAAACGTTTTAGAACCTCACAACTACATGAACATTTTAAAAATGCTAGAAGAGCTGTTGGAAAGTGTATAACTGAGGCAAAGACATTGTATTTTCATAATAAATTTCAGAATGCTGTTAATAGTCGCTCTAAATGGAATGAGATACGAAAAATTGGCGTTGGAGAAAAACGCAATACTCAGCTGGAACCCAACATGAACATAAATGAACTAAATGAGAATTTTGTTTCAATAAACACTGTCTATCCTACTGAAAATATATATGAAAATATGTGCATGGTAGCTGTTGAAAATCCTTTTTCCTTTCGCTGTGTAAATGAAACTGAGGTTCTACACAGCATTCTGTCCATTAAATCTAATGCGATCGGAACTGATGAAATAAATCCACGATTTATTAAAAAAATTGTGCCAAAGATTCTGCCATATTTAACATATATATTTAACACTGTTCTAACTAAATCCACTTTTCCGCTTGAATGGAAACATGCAAAAATTGTACCTATTCGCAAATCAAAAAATGAGTACCGTCCCATCGCCATTTTACCATACCTGTCTAAAGCACTGGAACGCATAATGGCTAACCAAATTGAGCATTTTCTGAAATCTGAAAATTTGTTATCTAACTGGCAATCTGGATTTAGAAAGAAAAGAAGTTGTACCACTGTTCTGATTGATGTAATTGAAAACCTTCGTCAAAGTATGGATAACGGAATGATATCCTTTCTCCTTCTTTTGGATCACAGTAAGGCCTTTGACACTGTAAACCATAATATTCTTGTCCTAAAACTTATGAAATTATTTAATTTCTCCGAGACGTCTTGCAAGCTGATATCATCATATTTGACGCAAAGATCGCAGTCTGTTTTTTATAACAATAGTTGGTCTAACTCTCTGAATGTCCTTAAAGGAGTACCTCAAGGTTCTATCCTTGGCCCTCTTTTATTTTCCATGTATATAAATGATCTGCCTGATGTGCCTGCAACATCTAAAATCCAAATGTATGCTGACGATGTCCAACTTTACACATACTGCAAACTGAAAGATATCCAAACCTGTGTGTCTAACATAAATATTGATTTAGACTTAATACATTGTTGGGCTGTTAATAATGCATTATGTTTAAATCCATCCAAAACCAAACTGATTCTGATAAGTAAAAGAAATGTGACAATAACTGATGATCTCGTTGTGAAAATTGGTAACTCTGTAGTGAATCTTGTACAAGTAGCCACAAATTTAGGACTGACTTTTAATTCAACCCTAACGTGGACAAATCACATTAATGCAACAGTTGGCAAAGTACGTGGGATGCTGCGAAATTTATGGACTGTTCGCTTGTCAACTCCTTTTCACATCCGAATGTTACTTGCAAAAAGTTATTTAATTCCCACACTGTTATATGGATGCGAGATATTTGCGAATTGTGATGCAGACACCAGTAGAAAGCTTAATGTTGCTTACAATGATATTGCAAGATATGTGTTTAACAAAAGTCGACAAGCTCGTATATCACAATTTACATACCAAATATTTAACTTAACTTTTTCAAACTTACTGAATGTCAGATGTCTACTTCTTCTGCACAAGGTAATCTACACAAAAGAACCTGAATACCTACACAAACATCTGAAATTCGCCAGATCCAACCGTGGCCTAAAACTCATTCAACCACGATTTGCCACACAAACCTCTGAACGACAGTACATTGTACATAGTACGCGTCTCTGGAACAACCTACCTCCCAACATACAGAGCATAAGCAATGCAACTTCATTCAAAAATGAGCTATTTAAATTTTTTAAATGAACTACGAATTATTTTTCTTTAAATGTCCTTAATATTTACTACTATAATTTAAAATGTTAAGATTAGTTAATATCCTTTTAAAAAAGAATAATCATTATTTTATATACTCTATTGCGAATCAGCACATTAACATATAAGATATAATCTTGTTGTGCTGGTGTTACACTCAATAAACAAACAAACAAACAAACAAACAAACTTTACTTTAATTGGCTACGACAGAATATTTGTTCCACTAGCCGAACGTAGAATAGCGTTCCAAGCGCCTCGATCTTCTGCGCTCATTCTAAAATATCTGACACCAAGTTTCGAGGTGTTTCCCACAACTTGATCTTTCCATCGGGCTTTTGGTCTTCCCGGTTTGCGTGTACCACCGTGTTTGCCTTCAAAAGACTTCTTTGCTGGAGCTTCTTCATCTATTCTGACAACATGACCTAGCCAACGCAGCCGTTGTATTTTGATGCGTGAAACTATGCCATCGTCGTCATTCAGCTCGTGGTTTATACGTCGCCTTTATTCTCCATTAATGCAAACAAGTCCATATATTTTACAAAGAATCCTTCTCTCAAACACTCCAAGTACTGGCTCATCTGCTTTCAGAAGTACCCATGCTTCAGAACCATATAACAGCACGGGTAGAATCAGTTTCTTGTATAGTGTAATCTTCGTCTGTCGAGAGGTGGCCATGTTTCTAAACTGCTTACTTAGTCCAAAGTAGCATCCGTTTGCCAGTATTATTCTTCGCTTTATCTCAAAACTGGTGTCATTCGTTTCGGTTACGACGGTGCCGAGGTACATAAAGTTACTGACAGTCTCAAAATTGTGGCTCCCAGCTTTCTCCATTTTCTTTATCTGTTCGGTTGTGCAAGGCTTTTTGTGAGTTGAAACCATCCATTTCGTCTTATCTCCATTTACGGCCAGACCCATTTTCTCTGACTCTCTTTCCATTCTTTCAAAGCCTGCAGTTACTACCCTCGGTGACCGACCTATGATATCGATGTCGTCGGCATAGGCGAGTAGCATGTGTTCTCTTGTGATTAGTGGGCCATATCTATTCACATCTGCATCTCGAATAATCTTCTCCAGCAGGATATTAAAGAGATCACACAATAGGTTGCATCCTTGTCTAAAACCTCGTGTGGTGTTATATGGTTCCGAGAGAGTGTCATCAAGTGTCATCCTGCAGAGTCTTATTAACTGATCAGACATACCAAACTTAGACATGGCTTGAAATACCTTTGAACGTAAAGGAGTATCGAAGGCAGCTTTGTAGTCACCAAAGAGATGTTAGATGTTAATTTGTCCTTCTCGGGTCTTTTCCAGGATTTGGCGCAGTGTGAATATCTGATCTAGGGTGGATTTGCCAGGTCTAAAGCCGCATTGATAGAGCCCAATTATCTCATTGACTTTGGGTTTTAATCGTTCACACAGTACGCTCGAAAGTATCTTGTATGCGATGGGGAGGAGACTTATTTCTCTGTAGTTGGCACATTTCGTCTTGTCTCCTTTCTTGTGTACGGGAAATAGTATGCTGAGGTTCCAATCATCGGGTATGCGTTCTTCTAGCCAGATTGTCCAGATAAGCTGATGCATACACATTGTCAGTGTGTCGCCTCTGGTCTTTAATAGTTCAGCGGGTAACCCGTCGGCTCCTGTTGCCTTGTTGTTCTTTAGTCGGGTCACTGCTACTTGCACCTCATTCTGACTAGGAGGTAAACATTCTATACCATCATCAGGGATTGGTTCTGCGGTATCCTCTTCGCCGCCAACGTCAGACACTAGCAGTTGGGTCAAATGTTCTTTCCATATCCTCAGCATGTTGTCTGTGTCAGTTATCAGATTTCCTTCTTTGTCTCTGCAGGAGGATGTGCCTGCATCAAAGCTATCGGTTTGATGTTTAATTTTTTGGTAGAATTTCCGGACTTCATTCTGACTCCTGTACATCACAATTAGCTCACACTCACGTCTTTCCATTTCCTTTTTCTTTCCGCGGAATAGACGTTTCTCCTCTCTTCCTTTCTCCCGATAACTCTACTTCGTCTAGCGCATTGCTTCTGATTGCAGGGTTGCTCTATATACCGCATTCTTGGCTTCAATAGCAACTCGATACTCTTGGACGCACCATGGGTTTCTTGGAGGAGGCTTCTGGTACCCAAGTACGGATTTCGCGGCATTTTCCATGAAGTGCTAGTTTGCCACTGCGTCATTATATCATCGGAACAAGGAGTGCTTTCATGAAGCAGTTGGGTCAGTCGAATGGAGTATGCCGCTGCCATTTGTTGTGTTTGCAGCTTTTCAATGTCCAATGTTCCGTGCAGTGTCAGATCATACTTGCCTCGGCATATTCAAACGGGCGCGAATGGATGTCAGTAGAGTGGAGTATGCCGCTGCCATTTGTTGTGTTTGCAGCCATGTTCAAAAGGGTGCGAACCTTTGCTGCAACAAGGTAATGATCCGAAACTATTGGGTTGCCCAAAAAGTAATTGCGGATTTTTTAAAAGAAAGTAAATGCATTTTTAATAATACTTAGAATGAACTTTAATCAAATATACTTTTTTTACACTTTTTTCTAAAGCAAGCTAAAAGTAACAGCTGATAACTGACAGAAGAAAGAATGCAATTACAGAGTCACAAGCTGTGAAGAAATTTGTCAACGCCGACTATATGCAAAATCCGCAATTACTTTTTGGGCAACCCAATATATTCGCTCCACGCATCGATCGTACATCTAACACTTTGTAGGGTCGAAAATTGATATTTCGGTGTGTTGCAAACGGAATGACTAAATGAATATACCCCCTATCCTACGGTGGTGGCTATTAAAAGACTAGTAAAAACTCCGCCGCTGGTCGCCTCGGCATTTGGAAATTTTATTTGGGCTGCCAAATCATCACTTGTAGTCGGATTTCTAAACTTTTCGTTGGTAACACATCGAAATAAAATTTTAATGAAAGTATTTTTGAAGACAAAATTTCAATAAAATTTTCTGCAAAGACAACATTTGGCCCAGTTGGCACCCTGGAAGTTATTTTAAATTTCCTTAACCCAATGTGGTATACGGTATCAAAAGTTTGGCTTTGTCCGAATTAAGTCGATCCTTGCTTGTTGTATCTACATTTGTTTTCTGTTAATGGGAACTTATAGTGCAACTTTGCTCATAGAAAATTTAAATCTTTTTATTAATTTTTAAATTTTTAAAATTTCCATAAAATGGCCCACCTTTCACTTGGTATCTTATATTGGCCATCGTTGAGCCATAGAACTTAACGCATTTTTAGTTTAAGTAACTGTTTTGCGTGTAAAGAATGCTGAGCAATTACTTGTAATCCATGCCTTTTGGCACAGTACTACTTGCCTTGCCTGTACTTGTGATTGCTCTGTGTTTCCTTCCGTTTTTTGGTAGCTCGCAATTGAAACATGAAATAAAGCGGTAAGCCTTGGCTTACACTAAGTGTACAATTCAATATTATGCCACATTCTTGGTATGACTTCATTGCACTTATGTGGATAAGCCGGGAAATTTCAAATAGCCAACGTACTACACCAGACCATACCAGGCCGCAACCTTGCCATGGCACATATTTCGCCTTATTAAAGAACTCCACGCCCGGCTATGGCCATTTTTATCCATCTAATGAAACACTTTAAATGCACGACATTCGTGGCAGCATGCAAGAGTTTGTCGAAAACGAAGAAGAAAACTTTGCATGTGCCACTGCCTTAAGTGTTGCTTAGAAAATTAAGCACATTTAAAATTTTGGTTTAAATTTCAATTTCCCTTCGAATAGCATCCGAAGAAGGTATCTTAGGTGAGGGGTGAACAGCGAATTCTAGTCACGTAAGCGGAATTAAGGGAAACACCAAAATATGTTATGCCTATTAAAAGTGTCAAAAAGGCATCGTTTTATGACACCCGAATGTCCTTAAGCTATATTCACATTGAACGCATTTGGCAGGGCACTAGACAGGAGAAATACCTACACCGGCACCAACTTTGCCACCACCACAGACACAGATAGCCAAAAAAAAAAACACAGAGACACAGACACAACCATGGTGAGACCAATTTTGTGCGCAATTTACCCGAAGCAATGTACTACGCCAACATCATCTCTATTGCAATGTTATCAACATCATTGCGATGCTAGGCAGAGCTGCCAAAGGACAACTTTTTTCCCCGGCAAAAGATGATGAGGTAACCAATTTCAATAAAGACAGTAATATGCCCTGCATTGCGAAATATGCAGCTCTTATGTATTGAAGTCCCACACACATAAATCTCCATCTCTTCATATGACTTTCTGCGCTACAATTGGGAAGGATACCCCTTCTTAGAGCAAGTATAGCTGCTCTATACACCGATCTGTTGATTAAAATTGTTGATCTCATAACTGGGGTATTTTTGGATAAAATAATGTATGGTGAGTTGTAGCACATATCAAATACAGCCGAAAGCGGACCTTATTCTACTAACCCAGATTTTGTCGAAAATTTTACCTCTCAATCCTCTCTCAATAAGGACCCCAAATGGCAACACTGACACTATTCTACCAAATATTAGCAAGTCTCGTGGTTTCCTTCCAATTGCTATGGTCCTACCAAAACGAAACGAAAATCACTTCCAATGTCAAACCAAACCAAAAGAAAAAAAATCCTTTTGGTCTTGGCCTATTGTGAGCGTAGAGTGTATCTTTATGACTGGTGAAAAATGTGAAAAGTGCTCGTTCGCAATGAGAACGATGATAAAGTTAACATGGAAGAAAAAGAAAATGTCTTGCAGACGCCTCTTACAATTTCGCAATTTGTATACGACCGTATATAGACATTATCCTTGATTTAAATTTATTCTAGGCCAGAGGATTATCATTCATGCTGTCGCCCAGTATCCAATAAAAGAAATCGTTCCATTTGATGGCTGTACTGTGCTGTGACTGTTCGCGACGGAAAACAAGTCTGCCGGTTTTTGTTGATCGCCTGATGGCGGCACAAAAATTGAAAGTCAAGTTGCAATAGGGCCACACATATAAATCATAGTGAGAATAAGGCATTTGCCACGCGCACCTTGGGCATATCAATATATAATTTTGCATGACAAACATGCTACAATTGTTGTAATGCCAGATTGAGGCATCGCTGAAAGTAAAATGTGGCTTAAAATTGCAACTAGACAAATTTCGAAAGACTACTCGGAAGAAAATTTGGGCAAGATGAATGATGACGACAATGTCAATTGGAATACGACTGCAATAGTACTGTGTTTCGAAGATAGTTGCCCTCTTCGAGAAAGGCAATCAGCCCAAGAAAAGCCCTGGGTGAACGGGGAGATTTGCCACATTGGGAAAGAGGTCAGCAGACTTTATAACAGAGCACGTCGCAAAAAGGCGAAAGTTAAATGGAAAGTGTATTACACACGGCTCAAGCAATACAATAAGATAATCACAGCAGCAAAGCGTGCCTTCCGGAAGATTTTCTTCGAACAGGTAGATAGCGTTAATGACGCCACAAAGATGAAAAAGTTACTCTCAAAAACACATGTCCAAACTGAAACGCTAGTAGACAACACAGAGGAAAAATTCAAAAAAAATTATGAAACAAGTAAAAAGGCGTAAAGTTCAGCCGGGCCGAACTTTGGATACCCACCACACCTCGGGTATATAGGTAAACCACCTTTCATCAAAATCCTGTGAAAATTGCATACCTTATGTCCCATAGCAGTTATATCGAAATATGTTCCGATTTGGACCAAAAAACCGATATGCTTCAGCCATATACGACACAGATGTCGAAAAGCCTAACATAAGTCAATGTGTCAAATTTCAGTGACATCGGATTATATATGCGCCTTTTATGGGGCAAAGACATTAAATCGAGATATCGGTCTACATGGCAGCTATACCCAAATCTGGACCGATTTGGGCCAAGTGGCAGAAAAATGTCGAAGAGCCTAACTCAACACACTGTCCCAAATTTCGGCGAAATCGAACAATAAATGAGCCTTTTAAGGACCCAAAACCTTAAATCGAGAGATCGGTCTATATGGCAGCTATATTCTAATCTGGACCGATATGGGCCAAATCGAAGAAGGACGTCGAAGAGCCTAACACAACTCGCTGTCCCAAATTTCGGCGAAATCGGACAATAAATGCGCATTTTATGGCCCCAAAACCTAAAATCGAGAGATTGGTCTATATGGCAGCTATATTTAAATTTGGACCGATGTGGGTCAAATTGAGGAAGGACGTCGAAGAGCATAACTCAACTCGCTGTCCCAAATTTCAGCGACATCGCACAATAAATGCGCCTTTTATGGCGCCAAAACCTAAAATCGAGAGATCGGTCTATATAGCAGCAATATCCAAATCTGAACCGATCAGTGCCAAATGGAAGAAGGACGTCGAAGAGCCTAACACAACTCGCTGTCCCAAATTTCAGCGATATCGGACAATAAATGCGCCTTTTATGGCCTCAAAACCTAAAACCGAGAGATTGGTCTATATGGCAGCTATAACCAAATCTGAATCGATCTAGGCCAAATTGAGAAAGGATGTAGAAGGGCCTAACACAACTCACTGTCTAAAATTTCAGCAAAATTGGGTAATAAATGTGGCTCTTATGGGCCTATGACCCTAAATTAAAGGATCGGTCTATATGGCAGCTATATCCGAATCTGGACCGATCTTGGCCAAATTGACGAATGATGTCGAAGGCCCTAACACAACTCACTGTCCCAAATTTCAGCAAAATCGGATAATAAATGTGGCTTTTATGGGCCTAAGACCCTAAATCGGAGGATCGGTCTATATGGCAGCTATATTCAAATCTAGACCGATCTGGGCCAAATTGAAGAAGGACGCCAAAGGACCCAACACAACTCACTCACTCCCAAATGTCAGCAAAATCGGATAATAAATGTGGTTTTTATGGGTTTAAGACCCTAAATCGGAGGAGGTGCTATGCGGACGGACGTCCCACCAAAAACTTGATATCCAATATTAGATTTGTATTCTACTCCCATGGCCATTAAAAAAAAGTTCCGTTTGGGAAGTGGTTTGGGGAAGGAGAGAACCCCCAGTAACTTGGTCCCGAAAGTGGATATCACTTTCGTGATCTACTCCCAAATACCTTTTATTTAAGCCCAATATTGCCATGGTCGGTAAATTTGTCCGATTTAGGGGTGTTTTGGTGGTTGAATACCAGATTCGTTTTCCACCATCAAATACCTTTCATTTGACCCCCATATTGTCGTAGTTGGTCAATACAAATATATTTTATGGGTTTTGGGGGTGGTTTTCAAACTGTAATAACTACAGTTGACAAATGACAACATTATTGCAAATTGCCCAAAATCTGACGAACATATATATAGAAGCTATGTCTTATTCTGAACGGATTTCGAGCAAACTTCTCAGGTAATGTGGTAGTCGTCGAGCAAGGCGTTGTACAAAGTTTTGGGAAGATTGGTTAATAAACGCGCTTGCAATGATTCTAGGAGTGAAAATCTAAATCTGAACCGATTTCTATGAAAAGCACCAGTAAAGTCAAGAGTCCTGCCAAATTTCGAGAGAATCGGTTAATAAATGACCATTTTATTGCATTATTTCTGCAAATCGGACGAACATATATATGGGAGCTATATCCAAATCTGAGCAGATTTTAAGCAGACATTGTGGTAGTCGTCGAGGAAGGTTTTGTACAAAATTTTGAGAAGATTGGTCAATAAATGCGCTTTAATGACTATAGGAGTAAAAAGCGGGTTATATATATATATATATATATGAGAGCTATATGTTAATCTGAACCGATTTCTATGAAATTCACCAATAATGTCGAGAGTCATAAGAAATCCTGCCAAATTTCTAGAGAATCTGTTAACAAATGACTTTTTTATTGCATTATTACTGCAAAACGGACGAACATATATATGGGAGCTATATCCAAATCTGACCCGATTTTTTCCAATTTAAATAGGCTTCGTCTCTAGGCCGAAAAAGATGCCTGTACCAAATTTTAAGACAATTGGATGAAAATTGCGACCTGTAGTTTGTACAAAAATGAACATGGACAGAAGGACGGACGGACCGACAGACAACTAAATCGAATCAGAAAATGATTCTGAGTCGATCGGTATACTTATTGATTGGTCTATATATCCATTGGCGAGGAGTGCTTTTTGGGCGTGGGACACTTCGCATTTGTCAAATTTGTGCTCTACTCCCAAATATATCCATTTTAGCCCAAAATTGTCATGGTCGATAAATATGTAAGGGTTGGAGGGCGTTTTGGAGCTGGAGCTGGCTCTCCGCCACTTTACCCTCAAAATAGGTATCAAATTCGTTCTTTATTCCCAAAAACCTTTCATTTAAAGCCCATATTGATATGTTCAGGAAATAAGTTCAGTTTAGTGGGTGCTTTGGGGCTTACCCACAAATACTTGGCCCCAAACTGTATTCCTTTTCTCATTTCAAGTACAGCTCATGTGAGTCCCATATTGTTATGAGGGGTCGAATAAACTATTTGAGGCGATTGAAGGAGGTTAAACGCCACCTAGATACCATAACAAAAATCTTAGTCGTAATTTCCTAATCTTATCCCAAATCGCGTTCATGTGAGTCCCATGCAGCCATGGTCGGCTAATATGCCCATTTGGGAGGGTTTTGGGTTGGGAAAACCACCCATTATATGGATTTAATTTTTGCGCCTCCCTTCCGATATCGAAAAATTATAAAGCAGAACAACCTACACAATCTGTGAATTTCGAGAAAGTCGATTTTACCGTTTTCGAGTCTATACGAAACAAACAAACCAACCGAGTCCCATATACTTGTGATTGGCTAATATGCTCATTTGGGGGGTTTTGGGGGGTGCGGTGACCCCCTATACTTTGACCTGATTTTGTATGCAAGATTCTTAATATACTCCCCAATACCTTTTATTTGAACCCTATATTGATATGGACATTCAATCAGCCCTAAAACTCCTTAGGGTTAGGGCGACTTCCTGGGTACTTGGACTTGGAACTTTTAATACCATATTCGTATTGTACTCTTCAATAGCTTTCATTTGATACCCATATTGTCCTTATCGGTCCATTTTGGATTTTAGTAGGTGTTTTTGGGGTTACGGGGGAGGGCCCGCCCCCTTCCGATATCAACAAATTATAAAGCCTATTCCTCTTTCCTAACCATATTTGTAAGCTCCTCCGGAAAACCTTTCACGTGAGTCCCATATTGTCATGATCTTCGTTTAAGACCCCTCGAAATTTTCGATTAAGACCCATAAAATATACATATTCTTGATCATCCCGACGTTCTGAGTCGATCCAGCCATGTCCGTCCGTCTGTCGAAGTCACGATAGAGGTCGAACGCGTAAAGCTATCCGCTGGACATTTGGCATAGATACTTAATATTGATGTAGGTCGTTGGAAATTGCAAATGGGCCACATTGGTTCAGATTTTGACTTCTTGAGCCCCTGGAAGCCGCAATTTTTGACCGATTTGGCAGAAATTTTGCATGCTGTGTTCCTTTACGACTTTCAACAACTGCGCTAAGTACGGTCCAAATCAGTCTAAAATCTGATATAGCTCCAATATACACCGATTTCCAAATTTGACTTATTCAGCCCTTATAAGCCCCAATCTTAGTTCGATTTGGATGAAATTTTGCAAAAAGTGTTCGGTTCTGACTTTCAACAACTCTGCTTAGTACGGTCTAAATCGGTCAATAACCTGATATAGTCCCCTAATACACAGATCTCCCGATTTGACTTCTTGACCGCTTACAAGCCGCAGTTTTTGTCTGATTTGGCTGAAATATTCCACGTGGGGTTCCGTTATGTTTTCCAATAATTGTGCCAAGTACGATCCAAAACGGTCTATAACCAGATATAGCTCCCTAATAAACCAATCTCACTATTTGACTTCTTGAGCCCTTACAAGCCGCAATTTTTGTCCGATTTGGCAATGAATTGAGCAATTAGTGTTTTATTATGACTTCCAACAACTCTGCCAAATACGGTCCAAATCAGTCTAAAATCTGATATAGCTCCCATATACAACGATTTCCAAATTTGACTTCTTCAGCCCTTACAAGCCCCTATCTTTGTCCGATTTGGCTGAAATTTTGCATAAAGTGTTCGGTTCTGACTTTCAACAACTCTGCTTAATACGGTCCAAATCGGTCAATAACCTGATATAGCCCCCTAATACACAGATCTCCCGATTTGACTTCTTGACCGCTTACAAGCCGCAGTTTTTGTCTGAAATTTTGCACGTGGGGTTCCGTTATGACTTCCAATAATTGTGCCAAGTACGATCCAAATCGGTTTATAACCTGATATAGCTCCCTCATAAACCGTTCTTCCGATTTGACTTCTTGACCCCTTACAAGCCGCAATTTTCGTCCAATTTGGCCGACATTTTGCAAGCTGTGTTCCGTTACGACTTCCAACAACTGTGCTAAGTTCGGTCCAAATCAGTCTAAAATCTGATATAGCTCCCATATACACCGATTTCCCGATTTGACTTTTTGTCCGATTTTGACAATTTTTTTTTTTTGATTTGACAATTTTTGTCCGATTTGGCTGAAATTTCGAATGAAGTGTTCGGTTGTGACGTTCAAAAACTCTGCTTAGTACGGTCCAAATCGGTCAATAACCTGATATAGCCCCCTAATAAACGGATCTCCCGATTTGACTTCTTGACCCCTTACAAGCCGCAGTTTTTGTCCGTTTATTGGGCGGTGTTGAGTGACCTGCAACTGCACGGCCTGGTGTCGCAGAATGAAAATTTCTGCCTATCCTAGTCTTCCCAATCTTGAAAAAGACGCGATGCCTTTAGTCTTAGCCAAACTCGTCCCGGAGACATGATCAATGCCAACCACAAAGAGAGTTCCTTCCTCCTTCTCCTCCCTGTGGAAGACCTCTCACTTCTCTGCGACCAAACCTTGATTTTGCTTGCCCAAGAATCCCAACATGCTTTCCGTCGCAAATTTACTGCCCCATCCCTTAATGAAGACCGTAGCCTTTGTGAGCTGGGGGATATTCACCTTTCTCACAAGGTCGTCCTCTTGGCGTCCTCCCAGGGAGCGTGAATACCTCTGACGCTGCAAAACGCAGCGTAAAGATGTTCTCCTCTAAACTCGCAGCTCATCATTTGTATGGGTGGACCCTCTACAGAGATCCACAAATGTTCAAAAATCCGATCGTTAACCAGATCCTCCACTTGGGACCGATGATATGGTGGAATCCTACCCGATGCACAGCCGATATTGATGACTGCATAAGTTAGCTCATCTCTGTTGTGCTTCCTTGCCACTCTGGCGTAAGAGGGCGGCTCCTTACCATTCTCAGCGACCATCTTCCCCTTCCATGATGGCTGTGGCCTTTTGGAAGTCACAGTCATCCATGAAGACTCAGTGACCGTGCGCGCTTCCTTCGTTCCTGTTCCAACTTTGTTCACCTCCGCAGAACACAATCTGGTTTTTTGGTTGTCCCAGAGTACTTGAAAGCGGGGAGCTCTATTTCTTCTTCAGTATTTTAGCAGTGTTATGCTCTTCGGGAGATCTGATTCTTTTTTCAGCTTCTGTAAAGTGCCTGAAATGTCAGTTCTATCTCTTCCAGCATTCTGCACTTTCGCCCGATTACGCTGCTGGTACATACTCCTCTGTGTCTTTTGTCTTGCGCCGGATCGCTTTCTCGGTCTGCTTGTGAGCTTAGCGAAGCCATCGCACACTTCTGCTGTCATCCCGATGCCCTCATCTCTCAATTCGGCTGCGATAACTGTTTCATTGGCACACTCGCTGTCCGAGTCAGAAACTCCAACTTTACGTTAAGGCTGGGGACGAACTATGTATCCCTCTGGTTTACTAGTCTCTTCCTCATTTATTAGTCTGACGACTAGTTGTGCGCTTGAAGCATTACTCTCGATTACAGGTGCCAAGGCACCCACACCTATAGGAGGAGAGGACAACATCCTGCGGTCTGACGCCACCGCCGCAGATGTTGAGTCTTTGGAGTCCATTTCTAGCCTACTCCAAAAGGTTTTAAAAATTTTTCGTAATAGGTAGTACCTATTCCGAGTTACAAATATATTTTTATTTTTCCTTTGAGGAGCGAAATAAAAACACGTCCGCTCCACTCAACGGCTACAATGAAGGGTTTTCAAAAGATCAGTAAAAAATTCATAACAATTTTCATTTACGATTTTTGTATTTTTTTCCACCACTGCACTGCGCCTTTCGGACTCAGCTATAAAAAAAGAGGCCCCTCATCATTCAGTTTAAACTTGACTCGGACAGCACACATTGACATGTGAAAAGTTTGTGCTGTTCCTTAATAGAATGTTTGCATTTTAATTTCTTCGGGGTTACTTTTTTAATGAAGGCACACAGCAAGCCGATTGCTAGCCTAGTGGCAAGGCAGATCAGAATTAGCGCCGTCTTTTTAATCAAATCTAAACTAATGCCTCTGGGTATTGTGGCTAACCAAATTAATGCAACCGCTATTGCGAATGAGGGTTCTCTTTGGATTATACGTTAATTGCGTCGCTATATAATAACAAGTAAAAGCGTGCTAAGTTCGGCCGGGCCGAATCTTATATACCCTCCACCATGGATCGCATTTGTCGAGTTATTTCCCGGTATCTCTTTTTAGACAAAACAAAGGATAAAAGAAAAGAATTGTGCTAATTGAATTGAATGTTGTAGACCAAAGTAGAAGTCTATGTGTGAAATTTCATCCAAATCGAAAAAGAATTTTGTCCTTTAGGGGCTCAAGAAGTAAAATAGGGAGATGGGTTTATATAGGAGCTGTATTTGAAACGTACGTTGGAGGTCATGAAAGAAGCCGTTGTACAAAATTTCAGCCAAATCGGATAATATTGGGTTGCCCAAAAAGTAATTGCGGATTTTTTAAAAGAAAGTAAATGCATTTTTAATAAAACTTAGAATGAACTTTAATCAAATATACTTTTTTACACTTTTTTCTAAAGCAAGCTAAAAGTAACAGCTGATAACTGACAGAAGAAAGAATGCAATTACAGGGTCACAAGCTGTGAAAAAATTTCTCAACGCCGACTATATGAAAAATCCGCAATTACTTTTTGGGCAACCCAATAATTACGCCCTCTCGAGGCTCAAGAAGTCAAGATCCCCCATCGGTTTATATGGCAGCTGTATCAGGTTACGAACCGATTTGAAACATGTTTGGCACAGTTATTGGAGGTCCTAATAAAACACCTCGTGCAAAATTTCAGCCAAATCGGATGAGAATTGTGCCCTCTAGTGGCTCAAGAAGTCAAGATCCGAGATCGGTTTATATGGCAGCTATATCAGGTTATGGACCGATTTGAAACATATTTGGCACAGTTATTGGGAGTCGTAATAAAACACCTCGTGCAAAATTTCAGCCAAATCGGATGAGAATTGTGCCCTCTAGTGGCTCAAGAAGTCAAGACCCGAGATCGGTTTATATGACAGCTATATCAGGTTATGGACTGATTTCAACCATACTCAGCACAATTGTTGAAAGTCATAACGAAATACCTCATGCAAAATTTCAGCCAAATGGGATAAAAATTGTGCCCTCAAGTGCCTCAAGAAGTCAAGACCCGCGATCGGTTTATATGGCAGTTATACCAAAACATGGACCGATATAGCCCATTTACAATCCCAACCGAGCTACACTAATAAGAAGTATTTGTGCAAAATTTCAAGCGGCTGGCTTTACTCCTTCGAAAGTTAGCGTGCTTTCGACAGAGAGACGGACGGACGGACATGGCTAAATCGACTTAAAATGTCACGACGAACAAGAATATGTATACTTTATAGGGTCTTAGTCGAATATTTCGAAGAGTTACAAACAGAATGACGAAATTAGTATACCCCCATCCTATGGTGGAGGGTATTAAAGGTGCTGCACTGCAATACATAATAGCGCCAATTGGAACTTCAACTTGTCTGGTAATTGCAGATATGCAAAAGGTAGCCTCATGCCTTTGAAGAACTGCGCAGTTCTCATCCCTTTGAAGAACTTCGCAGTTCTCATCCCTTTTGAGAACTGCGTCGGCGTCATATCGAAAAGCAGATAACCTTTTCGATAACCAAAGTGTGAGTCAAGTGTATGATCAACAAGATTGCAGACTTGTTACAAATTGATCTGCCCTGGGTGTCTGGTAACACAGATACTCTAAAAAATCAATCGATTTAGAACTTACAAAGTTCGTATAATGGTCGTTGTAACAGAAATCATTGCCCCAAATTTTAAGGCAAATTGAAAAGGCCTTCTAGGCCAAAACCTGAACCAATTTGGTTAATTTACAATCTTACCCGACCTATAACAATTGGAAGTATTTGTGCTACCTTTACGCGTTCGAAAAAAGCGACAAATGAATGAATAGGCCTCGATCGGCTTTATATAGTCTCAGACCAATATTTCAAGAAGTTACAAACGCAAGGTAGAAAAAAAGCATACAAACTTATCAAACAAATGTCCTCTGGTAATAACCTGTAGAACTACTTGGCATTGATGTTGGACTTCTTAAAAGAAAACCACATGCAAAATTTCTGTTGGTAAAAAAAATCCAAATCGTAAATAGACGATTCGACCTTATTACAAACTTAACCGACCTATTCCAAAAAGCAACAAATAGTCAGCTTTTTCTTCATATGAAATTGTTTTCTCTTCATATCTCATTTGATTCTAATGGTTTTTAATTATTTAAATAACCCATTAAAGTGGCTTTGAATGAAGCCACTTGAAAAAGCGTAAAACATTGCATTCGGCTCTCTCACACAAAGAACGACCCCAGCTTTATATATTCGACAAACGCAAAAGTGAATCTGCAGATAATAATACAACGTTATTTACACTCATTTTACAAGTCGACCACATTTTTAATGAAGGATAAGCCGGAGAAGGATGTCCAGAAGTGTGACTATGAGTGTGCATGTGTTAAACAGTGTGAACATTGTGGCAACATGTAGAGCTTTGTTCTATGGTTTTATTATTATCCTGATAGTTATACACGACTGACTTCATGGATGGATGCTTGAATGTGTGTGAAATACAACATGAAAAGGTTTACGCACATGTATATCTACATTATTCCAATGTTTTTTTTTTTTCTTTTTTCAACACTCATACCACAACTGTGAATAAATTGTACATGCTTACCACACAAGAGTGTGGTATGATATTGCTGTAACAACATCCATTGAGTGGTTTCCAAAATTAATTAAAGGTCATTTATGAGGTAGTAGTTAGAATATCATTGAAATATGATTAGTGAGTAAAAATCACTTAAAATATGAACAGATCACATTTTCTATTTAGCAAACAAGGACCCAAAAAAAGTATTTCATCATATTGCCGCTTTACACTATCTTCGAACATAACAAGTAAAAGCGTGCTAAGTTCGGCCGGCCCGAATCTTGGCAACCCACCACCATGGGTTCTGCTAAAAATGTATACAAAATTCTCCCGCATCAATGAGTGCTTTCCGATTCAAGTTTAAACTCAATGTTAAGGGACCTTTTTTTTGATAGCCGAGTCCGAATGGCGTCCCGCAGTGCGACACCGCTTTGGGGAAATTTTTTAAATGAACATGCATGGCATTGTACCTCGCAAATGTCGCCAACATTAAAAGGGGATAAACACCGCTTTGTCCGATGTTCTCGCCAGGATTCTAACGCGTTCAGTGTCATAGGCTATGGCACGAATTCGATATCCGCAAATCAGGGCAAAGTGTCCACTCCCTAAAAAGATAATAGAGAGTTAAAGAAGGCACAGCGGAGTGGGCCCGGTTCGGCTAGTATAACAAAAAACAAGTAAAGCCGCTCCGAACTTCCGATACCCATTTTTTATGCATATTTTGCGATCGGGTAAAAAATGCGCTTTCTATGGGCTTAAGCCTTTAAATCAGAAATCTGTCTGTAGGTTATTAAATCACAATATGATCCCATTTAAACCATACTCGACACGGATATAGGATAGGTCTAATAAAACTCTGTTTCACATTCCAGCGATATCGAGTAAAAATTTACCTTCTATAGACTCAAGAACTTAAATCGGGAGATTGGTCTATAAGTGGCCCTAATGCAACTCACTGTATCAAATATCAGCAAAATAAGGTAAATGATGCGCCTTCTACGAGCTCAAAACCTCAAGTCAGCAGATGGGTTTATATGGCAGCTTTAAATAAATATACCCCAATATTCACCATATTCGGTCGGAATATCTGGGGGGCAAAATCGGATAACAAATGCGACTGATATGAGCTTAACACCCTAAATCGGCAGATCAATCTAAAGGGTGATTTTTTTGAGGTTAGGATTTTCATGCATTAGTATTTGACAGATCACGTGGGATTTCAGACATGGTGTCAAAGAGAAAGATGCTCAGTATGCTTTGACATTTCATCATGAATAGACTTACTAACGAGCAAAGCTTGCAAATCATTGAATTTTATTACCAAAATCAGTGTTCGGTTCGAAATGTGTTCATTCACCGTAACGTTGCGTCCAACAGCATCTTTGAAAAAATAGGGTCCAATGATTCCACCAGCGTACAAACCACACCAAACAGTGCATTTTTCGGGATGCATGGGCAGTTCTTGAACGGCTTCTGGTTGCTCTTCACTCCAAATGCGGCAATTTTGCTTATTTACGTAGCCATTCAACCAGAAATGAGCCTCATCGCTGAACAAAATTTGTCAAAATTTGAACACATTTCGAACCGAACACTGATTTTAGTAATAAAATTCAATGATTTGCAAGCGTTGCTCGTTAGTAAGTCTATTCATGATGAAATGTCAAAGCATACTGAGCATCTTTCTCTTTGACACCATGTCTGAAATCCCACGTGATCTGTCAAATACTAATGCATGAAAATCCTAACCTCAAAAAAATCACCCTTTATATGGTAGCTATCCAAGACCTTAACCTGCGTACGGAAAAATATGGATCGTTGCCAAATTTCAGCTGCATATC
Organism: Stomoxys calcitrans; assembly: GCF_963082655.1. Lineage (NCBI taxonomy): Eukaryota > Metazoa > Arthropoda > Insecta > Diptera > Muscidae > Stomoxys > Stomoxys calcitrans. Next base: position 209,637,331 of record NC_081552.1, read on the forward strand.
CCAATTTTCGAAGAATGTGGCGTAATTATAACAGTATGACGGACAGACACTGGGGCATCGTTAAATTGTCATACAATTTTACTACAATCAAGAATATATTTATTCTGAAGCGTCGGAAGAGGATATTTCGATGTGTTGCAAATGGAATGACTAAATACAATATACACCTCATCCTATGGTGGTGGGTATAAAAATACAATTTCGCTAAAAATCTTCCCAAATGGAAATGGGCCGTCCACCCGACCAAACCCCTTAAAATTGAAAATAAATCCTACCAAATTTGGTAGAAAAAGCCCAAAACGGCAAACGCTGATTATTTCTGATATATTATGATTATGTATGTGTTTTTTAGTTTGGTGAAATGTCACACATACAATTGCTATGGCTTAAATGATAGTTGAGTACAAAATATAGGCAGTTCTCTGTTGTGTACTGCATAGTATAACAGTTTCAAAAATCCTATCAACGGCAAAAATTCCACTATGTTAAAAGCGCTGCCACAAACCCAATTTAGTTTTTTTTTTTTTTGGTTAGTTCTCATATATATCAGTTGGAGATAGTACCATTGTATACCGCTAGGGGTAAAACTCTAAATTTCTTTAGAGTTGAATATGGAAACAACAAAAAGGTATGCGGCGATGCTTCACACTCAGTGGTGTGGTGACTTCAATTTATTGCTTTTTGTGGTTTCATACAAATTAAGCAATTTTGTGGGAAAGAAATGTGTGGGGTTATAGAATAACCATGGATTCTGCTAAAATATGGGAGCTATATCTGGTTATAGACCGATTTGAACCAAACTTGGCACAGTTGTTGGAAGTCATAACATAAAATTTCAGCAAAATTTGACAAAACTTGCTGCTTTTAAGGGCTCAAGAAGTCAAATCGGCCGATCGGTTTATATGGGAGCTACATCAGGTTATAGACTGATTTGGATCGTACTTGGCACAGTTGTTGGAGGTCATAAAAGAACACTATGTGCAAAATTTCAGCCAAATTGCGGTTTCCCGGGGCTCAAGAAGTCAAATCGGGAGATGTGTTTATATGGGAGCTATATCCAAATCTGAACCGATATGGCCCATTTGCAATCCCCAACGACCTACATCAACAATAAGTATATGTGCAAAATTTCAAGTGGCTAGCTTTACGCGTTCGATCGCTATCGTGATTTCAGACGGACGGATTCAAACGGACGGATAGACGTACATGGGTAGTTCGACTCAGAATGTCGAGACGAACAAGAATATAAATACTTTATGGGGTCCTAAATCAATACTTCGAGGTGTTACAAAACGAATGACTAGATTAGCATATACCCCCATCCTATGGTGGTGGGTATAAAAATATTCCCTATACCAACACACAAATTTATAATTGCCACAAGTTAAATGGTAGGTTTCCTTCGAGAATTGACTTTTATTATATGTTCTGAATTCCAACATATGTTTAGTATTCTATTGGGCTGTTACTTACCTTAGTATTAGAAGGTTCTTCTCGGTGTCATTTCGTTTTTTAATTTACATTTTTATATCGAACGATTTATTTCGTTATACACTTGCGAACACTTATCCATTTTTCACCACTCATTTGCCGAACGTACTACGTGGCGCTGCCTCTTACGGTTTTATTTCGCACTATGCAATGAAAAGGCTCAAAACAAAAATCTCACCACGATCTTTTATATTCACTGAGTAACAATAAGCAAAACAACGACGAAAAAAACAAAGAGGAATAAAATTGTTGACACTTTTTATGCAATTTTCTCTTAAAGTTCAGTTTTTTTTTCATAATTTTCCACTGGAATTCAATAGAACACTAAGTAAGCACTAGTTTTAACACAAATTTGCAACAGTTTTGAGCTATTTTCTATTATTAATATTTAATTGAACAGGAGCAACCACAATCACAACCGCACCGAAAAGAAATACAACGCGAACTGAGCAAAGAAGAAGCAACAATCGATTGACATAGCGGAGTGCTCACCGTTAAAAGGTTTCGCGGCGATGTTGTTGTACAACACAACAAAAAATTACAAAACTAATACACATTATATTAGTAAACGACCAAGGGTTTTGTAAAGGCGAATTTGTGGTACATATTACGGCCAAACGGCTGAATGGATTTTAATGAAATTGACATCAATTGAAAGATATTTTTCCCGAGAAGCGAAGAAAGAAGAAAAGCTATGAAAATAAGGAATTAATTTTCAATAAAAAAAGAAGTAAATTTTTGTGGTTTTTTTCTAAAGCATTCATTATGGGTGTGAATGCAAAGCCATATGTGGGAGTATAAGCAGTGAGAGTAAGAGAAACAAATGGTGCTTGAGAAAGAGTATTTACTATTAAGGTCAGGGTGTTGTGGGGATGTGGGGTGTGAGGTGCTATGTGCGTTGCCCAACTTGGCATGTAGGTCTGCCAATTTCTTATGGCTCGGCTTTCGTGTACGAGGCATTTGCATTTTTGTTGTTTGTATTGTTTTACGAACTCGCACAACAAGACAAACAATTTTATAACTACAGGTCATATGCAGTAGGTGGGTTTTATAAAAGCGAGTTTGTGGCACATATTATGGCCAAAAAGCTGAATGGATTTAATTGATGATGAAAATGAGGAATTAATTTTCAATAGAAGAAGAAGAAGCATAAACACAGCTAATTGTTGTGGGTTTTTTTGTAAAGCATTCGCTATGGGTGTGAATGTAAAGCCATAGATGGGAGTATTAGTGGTGAGAGTAAGGGAAACAAATTGTGCGGGAGAAATGTATGTTTTTTTGGTGGGGGGATTGGATGCGCCCAGAGGGATATGGGTCTGAGTCGAGCGCGTCTGGCTGGGCAGTTAAACAGGTGACGTGTGTCGTGTGGTCCCAGGTCACAATCGGGGCATACATCCTGCACGTCGGCATCAATCCTTGCCCTGTAGGAGTTGTTGTTGTTTGAATATGTTTTGCGGGCTTGCACAACAAGACAAAAAACAGCAGTAGATGGGTTTTATAAAAGCGAGTTTGTGGGACATAATACGGTCAAACCGCTGAATGAATTTTAATGAAATTGGCATGAATCGAAAGATATTTTTCCAGATATGTGAATATATATAAAAAGAGTTGAGTGACTGACTGATCATCGGCCAGCCCCAAACGGCTAAAGCTAGAATCATGAAATTTTGCATGATTGTTAGTCTTGTTTCATAGGCCCGGGATAAGGCTGAATTTGGTGATATTCGTACGTTTAGGTACAAAAAAGTACGAAATGGTACATATTTGCCCAGCGCGAACGGAAATGGCTAGAATTGTGTCCTTGGACTCCAATTAAAAAGCTTCTCGAAAAAAAAGATTTGTTAAAAAATTTTGGGAAATCGTACCGGAAGGGGGAGAAATAGTACTTTAGTGCCGCAATTGGTACTATTTTGTACTTTCTTTGTTAATAGAACTAGAGCTCTGAATTTTGGAAGTTATGTACACTATGGAAAACTTAATTGGGTGACTATAAGAGTTTTTGGAAATTTGTACATTTTGGTACTAAAAAAGAACCAAAAATGTACGAAATGGATGAACTTTGTACAGGGCGGATGGATAGAGATAGAATTTTGAAATTTGACTAAAAAGTCATCTGGTGCAAAAGGATGAGGGTGAAAAGTAAAAGTGGAAAAATAATACCGCTAATGGGAGAAAACGTACGTTTAGCTCCGCAATTGGTACTATTTGGTACTTTCTGTGCAGATGGAACTAGAAGTCTGAAATTTGGGATACAGGTACAACCAGGAATAATATGATTGGTATCATTTGGTACATTCTGTACAGATGGAGCTAGAGGTGTAAAATTTGGCATGCAGGTAGAACTAAGAAATATATGATGGGTGACTAAATGATCTATTCAAAATTCGAACATTTTGGTATCAGTATAGGTACTTTCTATGCACACGGAGCTACAGGTCTGAAATTTGGCATGTAGATACAACTAGGAAATATACGATGGTGACAAAATGATCTGTTCAAAATACGTATATTTTGCTACTGAAATTGTTACCATTTGGTATCTTCTTTACAGATTGAAATCTGGTCTGACATTTTGCATTCAGGTACAACTAGAAAAATATGAGGGGTGACTATGATCTTTTTACAATACGTACAGTTAGGTATCAATATAAGTACCATTTGGTAGTTTCTGTGCAGATTGAGCTTAAGGTTCGAAATTTGGAAACTGGAAATATATGATGGACGAATAAATGATTTTTTCACAATTGGAACATTTTGGTACCAAAATTGGTACTATTTTGTACTTGCTTTCTAGATGGAGCTACAGATCCGAAATTTGGCATGCAGGTACAACTAGCAAAAATGTGATGGGTGACTAAATAATCTATTCACATTTACATTATGTGATGGGTCCCACATGATTTAAGGTAAAAAATCAATATCTCTTGTATCCTTCTATGTTTGTATTGACTAAGATCTACTTGCAATATTCACATAGTTTAAAATGGTCATATGATGGAAATGGTGAAATGATGGAAACAGGAATTCAACATCGAAATGTTGGACCAACAATTTCAAGGGCATCCAAACCAGCTAGAAAGAACATTTTACCTGTTTAACAAAATCTGAATCTAAATGAAAGGGGATAAGGAGTAGAGTACGAACATAATATTCAAACATTTAAGAAATGGGTAAAAGTCCGCCTTATACCTAAGTTGACATGTAGCCCAATAAAGGTAATATCAAATTCAAATGAAGGGTATTTAGCAGTAGTGTACACATTTGTTGCGTCCACAGGTAAAAGCTCTAAACAGTTAGGTAAGCTCCTGAAATAGCCATTTAAAGTCAAGTTTTTAACGCTCACCCATCTTTCAAAACGGACATATTCCCCGATTATAACAATATAAGGCATACATTAAAGAAGACGGGTACGATTCCAACAAATAATGCAGAAAAAGCACTTTGGGTTAAGTGCCTGTGTGCCTGAACAGTCTTAACTTTTTGAAATATACATTGCATTCAAAGGTATTGACAAGTCGGTATGCCAACAACGTGGAGTATATATGAAGTTCAGATACACCCATGAGCCCTAGAAGTTTAGATTATATATATAAGTAAATTTTTATTTTGTATATTTTAGAACGCACAGAGGAGCGTGCTTGGGTGGGCTAGTAAACCTTAATACAATTTTGCCCAATTAAACTTTTCTTGAAAGAGATTTGTCAATGCCAGTGAAAGAAACCAATAAAGGTGGCAGTGAAGCATATTGGGAAACATTCTATGTAGAAAAGAGTAGCGTAGTTAAGTGGCTTATCAGCACAGAACACAAATTAGCTAGGTTCTTGAAAATGTTAATGAACTTCCAACATCGGTTCGAGGAACACGACAAGACTGGGTCTTTTGAAGGTCATAGGTAACAAAAAGTTCAAGCTCTGTCCAGAATAAAAAGAACAAGTAATATAAACGTGTTAAGTTCGGTCGTGCCAAACTTTGGTTAACCACCACAATTGATAAAATTACCATCCTATTTTATAATAGCTCCACTACTGTATCCTTTGTGGTATGCAATTGAAGCTGTTCAAGATCATATTTGATTGAGGTCCCAAGAACTCTTATACAAGTCCCAGTTTCAGCGAAATTGGGCAACTAATCCGCATTTTATGAGATTATGACCCTAAATTGGAAGGTCGGTCTATGTGGCACCTATATCTAAATATAGGCTGATCTCTATCTCTATCTTAAGATCCTAAATCCAGCTATATCTAAATATATTCCAATCTGTACCATATTTTAGTCGGATGTCGAGAGGCATAAAACAACTGAATGTTTCAAATTTCAGCGCAATCAGGCAAAAACTGCGGTTTTACGGGCTTAAGACCCTAAATCGCTAGATCGGTCTATATGAGAGCTACATCCAAATATAGACCAATTTAGCCCATTCAACAACTTAACCTGCGTATGGAAGAAATTAAAGTCTGTGCAAAATTTCTCAGCTCAAAGCTCAATTTTTGGGTAACGTCCCCTTCCAATATCAATAATATTATTCCTCCTTCCTGACCATATTCGTAATCTACTCCCGAATATCTTTCATTCAAGTCTCATATTGTCATTATCGTCCAATAAACCTGTTTTTGGAGGGTTTTGGGGTCGGGTTCTCCCAGTTTCTTGATCCAACTTTTGATGTCAAATTTGTATTCTACTACGGAATACCTCCCATTTGAGTCCCATACTTTTATTTTTGTACGGAACTTTTGGGGTAAGGGGGAGGGTCCGCACCCTTGCGATATCAAAAAATTATATAGCCTATTGCTCCTTCCGGACCACCCCCCACAATCTGTGAAAATTTCAAAGAAATCGGTTCAGCCGTTTTGAGTCTATACGGAACAAACAAATTTACAAACCCACAAACAAACATACACACAAACATACAAACAAACACAAATTCATATAGAAGACAGATAATTATAGATAAGATACGAAACCCGAACCATGAACAAAACGATGAGGAAGTGTTATTTCTGACAGATAAAACTTTAGTTTCGCACATAGACTGGTTGGTGGCACAACATGCAGATTGTCTCGTTTGCATTTTCTGAATGTGCATTATTTCCTTTCCCGCAAAGCAAACTAAGGCTTAATGCACGTATATAGGGTTCGGGCAGTCTTAGCTTCTTATTTATTTATTTTCTTTTTACTGTACATTTTAATTTTTTGTTATTAATTCGGCAAAGCTGCTTGCTTTAAAGAAATAATTATCGACCGACACCTATAAGCTTGACATTTGCTGTCAAATTTTGAGAGCACAATAATTTCTGTTATTTCAATCCTATTTGATTCTGATATCTTATAAGAATGTGTGTGTGTGTGTTTTTAGTTAGGTGAAATGTGGTAGGTGAGTGCCAAATATAGGCTCTCATGCAGTTCTCTGTTGTGTACTGCATAGTAAATCAGTTTCAAAAATCCCATTTATTAACAACAATTCCACTATGTTCAAAGCGCTGGCACAAACCCAATTTAGTTTGGAGATAGTACCAATATATACCGCTAGGGGTAAAACTTCAAATTTTATTCAAGTTAAGTATGGAAACAACGAAAAAGGTATGTCGGCGATGCTTTATTCTCAGCGGTGTAGTGACTTCAAATTAAGCAATTGCAAAGGCGACAGTTGTAATTTTGTCGCAAAGAATGTGTGGGTTGGGAAAAAATTATTCCATATACCATCGTCTACCACAAATTTATAATTGCCACAAGTTAAATGCTAGCTTTGCTTCGAGAATTAACTTTTACTATATCTTCTGAATTCCAACATATCTTTTGTATTCTATTGGACTGTTACTTACCTAAGCATTGGAAGGTTCTGTGTCATTTCTTTATATTTACTTTTTTTTTATTTACTTTAATTATATCGAACGACTAATTTCGTTATACACTTGCAAATACTTGTTAACGAAGACTTATCCATTTTTCACCACTCATTTGCCGAAAGTACTATGTGGCCCTACTTCACTCATGGTTTTATTTCCCACTATACGATGAAAAGGCTCAAAACAAAAGTCTCACCACGATCCATAAGCAAAACAACGACGAAAAAACCAAAGAGGAATACAATTGTTGACACTTTTTATGCAATTTTCTCTTAAAGTTCAGTTTCTTTTCAGCTTAGTTTCACTGGAATTCAATTAAACACTAAGTAAGCACTAGTTTAAACACAAATTTGCAACAGTTTTGAGCTATTTCTTATTATTAATATTTAATTAAACAGGAGCAACCACAAGCACAACCGCACCGAAAAGAAATACAACGCGAACTGAACAAAGAAGAAGCAACAATCGTTTGACATAGCGAGAGTGCTCACCGCTAAAATGTTGCGAGCGATGTTGTTGTAATTATTGGGCACAACAAAAATTTACAACACTAATACACATTATATGAGTAAACGACCAAGGCTTTTATAAAGGCGAATTTGTGGTACATATTCAATACAAGAGGAAGAAACATAAGCAAAGCAAATTGTTGTTGGTTTTTTTTTCTAAAGCATTCGTTATGGGTGTGAATGCAAAGCCATAGATGGGAGCATTAGTGGTGAGAGTAAGAGAAACGAATGGTGCACGAGAAAGAGTATCTCTGTTTAGGTGATCCTGATGTGGGTGTGTGGGGTGCGATGTGCATGACCCAACATGGCTGTAGGTCAGTCAATTTCTTATGGATCGGCTTTCGTGTGCGAGGCATTTTCATTTTTGTTGTTTGAATAGGTTTTGCGAGCTCGTACAACAAGACAAACAGTTTTCTAACTACAGGCATATGCGGTAGGTGGGATTTATAAAAGCGATTTTGTGGTACATATTACGGCCAAACGGCTGAATGGAATTCAATGAAATTGGCATCAATCGAAAAATAGTTTTCCCGAGAAGCGACGAATATATACGAAAATTAATTTTCCGTAAAGAAGACCAATGAAAACGAGGAGTTAATTTTCAATAAAAGAAGAAGAAACATAAGTAAAGCAAATTGTTGTTGGCAAAGCCATTGGTGGGGGTATTAGTGGTGAGAGTAAGAGAAACAAATGGTTCTAGAGAAAGAGTATCTCTATTTAGGTGAAGATAATGTGGGGGTGTGGGGTGCGATGTGCGTGGCCCAAATTGGCATGTAGGTCAGCCAATTTCTTATGGATCGGCTTTCGTGTGCGAGGCATTTTCATTTTTGTTGTTTGTATAGGTTTTGCGAGCTCGCACAACACGACAAACAGATTTATAACTAGAGGCATATGAAATGGTGGGTTTTATAAAAGCGATGAATATATACGAAAATTAATTTTCCTAAAAGAAAAGCAATGAAAATGAGAAATTAATTTTCAATAAAAGAAGAAGAAACATAAACAAATTGTTGCTGGAAAAGAGAAAAGCTATGAAAATGACGAATTAATTTTCAATAAAAAAAGAAGAAGCAAATTTTTATGGGTTTTTTTTCTAAAGCATTCGTTATAGGTGTGAAAGCAAAACCATAGGTGGGAGCATTAGTGCTGAGAGTAAGGGAAACAAATGGGGTGTCAGAAAGAGTATGTTGTGGGGGGGTGATGTGCGTAGCTCTACATGGCATGCTTTGGCGTGCGAGGTATTTGAATTTTTGTTGTTGTTGTTGTAGCAGTTTGTTGTGTTCTATCTTCCGTCTGCTTGATTCTGTTGAGTATCCAGATCCATGAACTCGGCGACTAAGATTGGTTGCGTCCAGAGGGATATAGGTAGTCGAGTGCGTCTGGCTGGGCAGTTAAACAGGTAACGTGTGTTGTGTGGTCTCTGGTCATAATCGGGACATACATCCTGCACGTTGGCATCAATCTTTGCTCTGTAGGAGTTGTTGTTTTCGAAAATGTTTTGTACAACAAGACAAACAATTTTTTATATGCAGCACCTACTGCATGTTGTGTGGTCCCAAGATTTATATGTCATATGCAGCCATGAAAATTATACATTTTCTGAAAACGAAAATTTGGAAACTGTCCTTAAAAACAAACAAGAGCGTGCTAAGTTCGGCCAGGCCGAATCTTATATTCCCTCCAGCATGGAAGGCATTTGTCGAGTTCTTTGCGCAAAATCTCTTTTTAGGCAAACAAAGAATAATGAATAAGAACTGATATGCGATTGGTGCAATACCAAGTTATAGTCCGATTCGGACCATAAACGAATTGAATGCTGAACACTGAAGAAGTCATTGTGTAATATTTCAGTCCTTTCAGATAAGAATTGCGCCTTGTAGAAGCAAAACCGGGAGATCGTTTTATATGGGAGCTGTATCAAGCTATTGATCGATTCAGACCATATGGGACACGTATGTTGAAGGTCATGGAAGAAGCCGGTGTACACAATTTCTGCTAAATCGGATAAGAATTGCGCTCTCTAAAAGCTGAAGAAGTCAAGACCCCAGATCGGTTTATATGGCAGCTATATGAGGTAATGGTAGCTATATCAACACATGAACCCATTTGGTCCATTTACAATCCCAACCGACCTACCCTAATAAAAAGTATTTGTGCAAAATTTCAAGCACCTAGCTTTACTCCTTTGAAAGTTAGCGTGCTTTCGATAAACAGGCGGACGGACATGGCTAGAACGACTTAAACTGCCATGACGATCAAGAATCCTATGATGGACGGTATAAAAAAAATTTATATTCAAGTTTTTTTGCCTGTTAAGGCGAAGATCATTAAATTTCACAATTTTTGTTTGTTTCTCTTACGAGGTGAGCTCAATGATAGGAGATTTCATTTGCAAGTGGAAAAGAAAAGCTAGCGATCGCAAGGATTTATGAAAAAATTACTTCAAAGGATGATTTATAGAATAAGCAAGCTTCTGCGAGAGAAAAACAGATAATCAATCCATATAAAGTTCACGAGAACCATCTAGCAAAGCAATTGCATCTAATATATCGCCCACTTCAAATTGAAGAAAACCAAAATCAATACACGACTTAATCAGATCTTAATAAGAAGTTAAGTTAATGCACAATTCATGACTTAACGTTGATTCGAAAAAATTGGCAAACAAGTTATCTATTTCAAGTGTTTCACAAGCAGATTTGTCTTCAAAGCATATCAGTGAAGGATACTCACGGGAGTAATGCTTATAGAAATGCATATTATCATCATCAATAGTGGCCCGGCACGGGATAGCTGTGAGCACCACACAAGCTGGAACATTGAGTTCCGATCTGTGTGGTGTTCATTGCTGTCACAAGAAGCTACGAGCTACCGGGCGCGTCCACAGGTTGCGGATAGTGGAATGCTCCATACGGAGCAGCTGTAACTCCACAATAATCTTATGTGCAAATATTAATGATCTGGTATTTAGAAGATAGCTGGTATTTAGATAGATAGATTCGCATATAATGAAAAAAGAAATGGACCTTTAATTGGGCCTTTGAGAACCCCCTTAGGTACTAACAAGGGGTCAGATAATATATTCCCTGTGCATACAGACTGCCGTCTATCGCTCAGATACGACATAATCAGACTCGCCGTTGATGTGAAGTTAAAAAAATCCGTAGTTTCATGCACAAATCCAGGTGATCAACTGTGTCGAAAGCTTTGGAGTGATCCAAAAGAACCAGAAAGTCAATTTTGTTCTCATCAATGTCATTTCTGATCGATTCAGCCACTTCAAGCAATGCAGTAATGCAACTATGATCAGAACGGAAGACGGACTGTCTTTCTGACAACAGGGACTCTTGGTGAAGATATACCGACATCTGTCCATGAAGAATTTTCTCGAAAACCTCAGAGAGATTGCATAGAATTGATATCGGCTGATAATCAGCGTTGGATTTGGGAATGGGGATAATCTTTGCATGCCTCCAAATAATAGGATACACACTGGAGCTCAAAATTTTATTGAACAGGTGCGTAAAGTATGGTAGGACATATGGAAGTAACATTTGTACAAATCTCGAATCAACTCCGTCCAAGCCAATTGCATTTGACTTAACACAGACAAAACTCTCATAAACTTCTTCATGGCTTACACATCTAAACACAACAGGACTACGGGCATCAAAAACGAAAGCCGGCCCATCATCATCACTGTAAAATTGTGTGTCCGTTTGTATATCGGGTATGCTTACGAGGGACCTGTTGAGTTTGAGTGTTTGACTTGAGTCTACCCACTCCGATGTCATGCATCACCTTCCACTTACTCTTCGAGCCCACTGCACAATCATATCTCGAAGAATAATACTCTATTTTAGCCGCATTAACAAAACTGTTAACTTTCCTCCTGGCTTCATGGAATTCTTCTTTCAGCTCTGGAGACTTAAAACGTTTCCATCTACTGTAAGCCAAGTCACTATCCCCGATAAGCGCCTTGATTCTTGAATTGAATTATGACTTTGTTTTGGCCGAAGCCCTTTTAATCCGTATTGGAACTGTTGCATCATAGAGACCTAAAATGGAATCCGCCATGAAAGCCTTCTGTTGATCGACAGTTAAAAGTGTAAATATGTCATTCCAGTTCACCTGGTAGACCATACCAACTAAATGTTCATAACTCAAATTACCATAGTCACGATTAGATATGTCCTCCTCTTCCTCCCGCAAATCAAAATCTTAGGCGAGATAAATCAGATCATGCTTAGAGAAACATGGGACAGAAATCTGATCATACAATGATATCTTCAAAGACTTATTGACAAAGAACAAATCTAAGAGTGTATTGACGGTTGACGTGAAATGTGTGGGGCATTATACAAGCCCCACACATTTCACGTAAATCGTGGTGACGAATAGGCCAAGTGTCAACATAGCATTAGTCAGAGTTGAATCTTTAAGTATGTTTGAGTTAAAATCCCCAGTGACTATATTGGGTTGCCCAAAAAGTAATTGCGGATTTTTCATATAGTCGGCGTTGACAAATTTTTTCACAGCTTGTGACTCTGTTATTTGATTTATTTCTTTTGTCAGTTATCAGCTGTTACTTTTAGCTTGCTTTAGAAAAAAAATGTAAAAAAAGTATTTTTGATTAAAGTTCATTCTAAGTTTTATTAAAAATGCATTTACTCTCTTTTAAAAAATCCGCAATTACTTTTTGGGCAACCCAACAACATCAGTACAACCTGAAGCCCCCATGTATGTCAATCGTATTATTCGGACGGTAGATACAACCAACTAAAACTTTCTCACGATTTGAAAATAGTTTAACATACACGTATCCTATCTGGTCCCCGAATTCAGACTTTAAACGAATTCTTGCTTTCAGGTTTCCTCTGACATAAATGGCAATGAACACAGTATATTCATTTAAGTTGACGAGACTGTCAGCTATGGAAGGACTAAGCCATGTTTCCGAGAGACATTTAATATCAATGGCTGATCCTTCAAAAATATATCTAAATTCATCAATCTTCCTTACCAGACTTGGAGATTTGATATGGCATATCTTTAAAGCATTTCTTTGCCTAGCCAATATTCGAACCAAGTTTTTTGTTCCGTCTTTGGAATTTGTATTAACATTACCAATTTGCATCATTTATTAATGTTTAAATAAATAAGGAATATGGCATCAGCAGCGCAATTACAAATAGAATTTCCTTTATGGATGGCAAGATTGAATTTAAAACGGCTACAAGAAAGCATTAAAGTGATACACAGTAAAAATCTTATCAAAAAATATGATTAAAAATGCTGTTATATGGTTATGTGGTAGAGGAATATATAATAAACAAGCTATAAAGTTAGGTTTGTAAATCCATACCAGCTTCGTCCCGACGGCTCCTTTATTCATTAAGGAGTTGGAGTTTTTAGGCATCAAGTCTACCGTAAGAAAGTTTATTAATAACTTGCTTACTAAAAGATGCATTACGGCAGGCTTGGGATCTGTGGATCTAAAACGATGGATCAGCAGAGGAACACCTCGAGGAGGTGTACTATCTCCTGTACTTTGGAATATAGCCATTAACAATATATTATTGTTTCTGGAAGAAAAAGGTGTAAAAGTGGTCGCGTATAAAGCGGCAATTGCGGTTAGGGGAAATTTTCCCAGCACCCTAAGAGAAATACTTCAGGAAGCTCTACGTGTAACAGTGAAGTGGGCTTCCTAAAGTGGTCTAGGTATAAATCCCTGCAAGACAGAAGTAGTTCTCTTCATCAGGAGACATAAGTTGCCTACAGTGGAACCTGTCTCCTTGGGAGGAGAAAATGTTCCATTTACAGCAAGCGCAAAATACCTAAGTGTTTTGCTGGACAGGAAATTGAACTTCAAATCCAACATTTTGGAAATGGCAAGGCAACTCTTGCCCTTACACCTGCAAGAGATCCATTGGCAAAAGTTGGGGTTTCAGACCGCGTGTCATGGATTGGGTATATACTGCAGATGTCAGACCTATAATGCTATATAGTGTTGTGGTCTGGTGGACGGCGCTTCAAAAGTCCACCTGCTGCCCAATACTTAACCGGATCAGTCGCATGACACCATCTGATGTACTGAATTTAATGCTACATTTAATGCCTCTGAACATTGTGGCTACCCCAATTGCAGCGACCACTGCCGTGAGGTTAAGAAAGCTTTCTCATTGGTCATGTGGCGGTTACGGACACTTGCTTGATACAATATCCGATGTTCCAGGCAGTGTGGATTCCACCCTACCTGAGCTGATTTTTGATAAAAAAAGTACTCTACTACTATTTCTGATAAAACCGAATGGAAGTACGATATCCCTGGAAATAGATGTTCCTTAGACTTACATACGGATGGTTCCAAACTAAACGTCCAGGTGGACTTTGGGGTGTACTCTAAAGATCCAGAACTTGTCATATCGAAACGGTTACCCAACCACTGCAGTGTGTATTAAGCGGAGATTCTTGCAATTAGGGTAGTGGTGCAATGGCTAAGATAAAATGTCATTACGAAGATTGTCAGAAATATATTCTCAGGCAGCCGGCTACCAGTCCGATCAAAACTCGAGGAACCAAATTAATCACGCTGTGATAGGTGGAATGTATTCATCCAGCGTGTTAGATGTACGATCGATCCGTTGATTCCGTTGCAATAGTTTAGAGTGTAAACATAGTTCTGTTATATTAGTTTTAAATATTTCGCTGCAATATTTTACATTTTATTTATTATAAAGTGTCGTGATGTCCAGTTTTTAAATAAATTAAGAGAATAATGCAAATGTAAACATATATTTTACTAAATAAACTCTTGAAAAAGTCGGAACAAAGCCGACGAAACGTCGAGAAAAGAATGAAATAAACTTGTTTTATTTGCATTTTGAAACATATTGACCCTAACAACCCGCAAAAATCACGTAAGAGATTATAGAGCAACAAAAATAATAGATTCGGATCGTTAACTTGTTGTAGCAAAGGTTGGCACCCGTTTGAACATGGCGAGAAAAGTACGATCTGACACTGCACGGGAGCCGGACATTGAAAAGCTGCAAACACAACAGATGAAAACGGCATACTCCACTCCACAGACCCAACTGCTTCATGAAAGCACTCCTTGTTTCGAAGATATAATGGCTCAATGGCAAACCATTGCCCAACTCATGGAAAAGGCCGCGAAATCCGTACTTGGGTACCGGAAGCCTCCCCCAAGAAACCCATGGTACGACCAAGAGTGTTTAGATACTACTGAAACCAAGAATGCGGCATACAGAATAACATTGCAATCAGCAACAATGTGCCTATTCCACAGAAAGAAGAAGGAAATGGAGAGGCGTAAGTGTGAGCGAATTGAGATTAACAGGAGTCAGAATGAAGTCCGAAAATTTTACCAAAGAATCAAACATCAAACCGATGGCCTTGGTGCGGGCACATCCTCCTGCAGAGACATAAAAGGGAAACCTGGTAACTGACACAGATACCATGATGAGGATATGGTTAGAACATTTTACCCGACAGCTAGTGTCCAACGACGGCGGCGAAGAGGATACCGCAGAACCAATCAATTATGATGGTATAGAATGTTTACCTCCTAGTCGGAATGAGGTCCAAGTAGCAGTGACCCGACTGAAGAACAACAAGGCAGCAGGAGCCAACGGGTTGATTGCTCAACTATTTAAGACCGGAAGCGACTCACTGATAAGGCGTTTGCATCAGCTTGTCTGCGCTATCTGGCTTAAAGAACTCTTACCCGATGATTGGAACCTCAGCATACCATGTCCTAGATCCTAAAGATCTAAAACTGGTCATATCGAGAAGGATACCTGACCACTGCAGTGCGTATCAGGCGGAGATCCTTACAACTTTGGAAGTGGTGTAACGGTTAAAATATAATGTCATTACAAAGATTGGCATAAATGTCTTCTCAGACAGCCAGGCAGTCATTAAATCCCCGAAGAACCTATTTCTGAACACTAAAACCGCCCTCCACTGTCGCAGATCTCTCAACGAGATAGTTGAACAGTTCAAAACTCACCTGTTCTGGGTGCCGGGCCACAGAGTTATCCCAGGGAACTGTAAACAGGACGAGCTTGCGAGACTACGCATGACCAGGCCCGAAGGACCACGAATGATAAATGGTCACAAAGAGGGAGTTGTGAGCATTTGAAAACTATGTGGCCTAATCTAGACTTGAAGAGGTCTACCGCTTTGATGTCATTGGCTAGAACAGACGTCTCAGTCATTGTGTACGTCACTGTCTAATCGGAAAACATGCTGACAGACTGAAGGTTGCAAGCAACGACTTTTGCAGAAGCTGTGAGGAGATCGAAGAAGAAGAGACTATAGTATACCAACATTCGTAAGTTATTGGGCTTTTAAAAGTGATCTGGATAGTTCAACGATAGAACCTAGAGGGCATCCTCCTTGCTTTTGTACTTGCTTTTGTTGTTGTATATTCATGAAAATATAAATGTTAAATTTTGTGCTAACAAAATGCAGTTTAAGAGAGGGGAAAGAAGGAATGACATATTTTCTTGTTGTGTCTTCATTAGGTTAGGTTGAAAAAGGGTGCAGATATTAATCCGCCCAATGCCGCTATAGACATACACCTGGCTGGTTCGGATCCTTGGCCTTTAGAAGTATTATAACATCGTCTTCGTAGTAAACAGGTCAAATCCCTCTCCAGTGTGCATCCGTAATAGGTCATTTACGGTAAAATGCCCCCTATGGCGTGCCCCAACCAGACTTTCGGAGTATGTGCAAGTGCTAGGCACGCTGTGAAAATGGTGGCCAGATGGAGCGCCAGATATTCGGCCTTCTTCTGTAGTAAAGCCGAAGCTAGAAGCTTTACTCTCGACTACAGGTGCCAAGACACCCAGACTTATAGCAATGGGCGGACAACAAGCTACGGTCCGATATTATGACTGTTGGATCTTTGGAGTCCATTTTGAGCCTACTGCTGAAAGACTTGAAAATGTTTACGTAATATGTAGTACCTATTCCGAGATACGGATATTTTTCTCTACTCAACGGTTAAATATCTTCATTCGTTTACCATTATGTGTGTCAATGAAAAAAAAAATCAATTCAGTTCGTTGATTGATCTTTGTACGAGGTTTCAGAAGGTACGTCCGATTTCACTACGAAATTACTTCCGAAATCGTTATGAATTCTTTACAAAGTTTCGGGAGGCACGTCCGATTTCTATAGGAAATTACTTCCGAAATGATTATGAATTCTGCACAAAGTTTCGGGAGGTACGTCCGATTTCTATACGAAATTACTTCCGAAATCGTTCAGAATTTTTTAAGAAGTTTCGGAAGGAACATCAGATTTCTATACCAAATTATTTCAAAATTGGTTCAGAATTCTTTACGAACTTTCGAAAGGTACGTCCGATATCAATATGAAATTACTTCAGAAATCGTTATGAATTCTTTACGAAGTTTCGGAAGGAACGTCCAATTTTTATGTGAAATCACTTCCGAAATCGTTCAGAATTCTCTAAGAAGTTTCGGAAGGAACATCCGATTTCTATACGAAATTACTTCCGAAATCATTTAGAATTCTTTACGAAGTTTCGGAAGGTACGTCCGATTTAAAATTGTTTAACTTCTGCGCTTTGCTTTTGTGGGATTTTTTGCAGCGTTGCATTTTTAATGCGTGCGCATAATATGTAACTCCACTTTTACATACTATGCGCTCGCATTAAAAGTGCAACTCTGCAAACAAATCCCACAAAAGTTAAAGAATTTTCAATTTTGGCTATTGAACTCGAGTGTCATTCTGTGTTCCATATACGCGCGCATTCTGTGTTGCCATACGTAAAGTAATGTTTTTAGGCGTCAAAGTTAAAAATGATTAAACTTTGCGCGTTGCTTGTGTGGGATTTGTTTGCAGAGTTCCATATTTAATGCGTGCGCATAGTACGTCACTCCACTTTTAAGGTGGAGTTATATACCTTGTTTTGCAAGATACACCCATGTATCTTGACTTCAAAAATACACCACATTGTTGGCATACACGCGTTGGTACGCACCGGATTGACCCGATGGAATTCTTCATCGGCAAGGGCTACCGCCTCAGTGTACGTGTTCGTCTTTTTTCGTCATGGGAGAGGAGTGCCTTCTCCGCACGCTTCTGACCATCATGGCCACCATTCCGTGCAATATAGACCCATCTCGCCTGCGCCTGGCGCTAGTGACCCCTACATGGAGTGCGTGGGACCAGTACTGCCGAGATAGAGCTATACACCGTGTACATACCGCCGGTGGGTAGCTGTGTGCCATCTGGCCATAATCGTCTGGCTCTGGGGGACTCTAATGCGCAGCATATTTCATGGCATTCTCCCCTAGGTAGCGACCAGCATGGCATGGCTTTGGCAGAGCACATTAAAGGCTCCATGTTCTGCACGGTGAATGAGGATTACGAGAAGGTGCAGCAGGTCGTCAGACATTTCCATTGCATTCCCTGATCTCCTGAGTGACGTATCCTGGCAAGCCGTCATTTTTTTGAGGTCAGGCCACCTGCCCATAATTCTCACCAACGACCGACCACCTGACTTCCTAACCTCTAAGCGCCGGACGTTTATCAATCAGAAGAAGGCCGATTGGGCTAGCTTCAGAGACTAACGCAGCAGCCACTCGCATTATACCAGCCGGTATAATGCGAGTATAACTGCGGCCCAGTTTCCCGTCGCAGGCAGTGCTACTCGCAGACGAGCGTGATGGGATTCATTGTACGGACCCCACTAACCCCAGAATCAGCGAGCTGAGTCTGGAAATAAACAGATGGTCAACGAACATAGGAGGAATTTGTGGTTGGAACACTAGGAGTAATGTAACTAAGGCACCGGCAAAGGCAAGTTGTAGTCTAGTGTTAAGTCACTCCCGAACCCCGGTAGACGGGCGACTTTTGGCGACCTAACCGTGACTGTCCCGATGAGATGCGCCAGGTTGTTCAACCGACAATTTATTGTGCATCCCGAGAGTGACAGGGCAAGGAGTGGAGCCATTCACCGTATCCGTGGTCTCCGAGCCGATGGACATCCATCGCAATATACCGTGGGCGAAGTTACGAATGTCATCCGTGGCGCCAAGTCATCCAAACCGTTGGGCTACGACGGAATCTATTCACTGATGCTGAAGAATCTGCATTTACCTGGAGTTGAGTGCCTTACCACTGTCCTCAACCTGTCTTTTAACACCCTTATAGTTCCCGAAGTCTGGAAAATGACAAACTAAATGAGGGTATCGCCCTCCAGCCAGGTCTGAAACGCTGGGTAGCGAATTATCTGAGTGGTCATTTGTGGAATTTTGGGATAAGAAGTCGAAGCACCGTAGAGTAAAACAGGGAGTTCCCAAGGCGAGGTGATATCTCCGGCATTGTTTAACCTCTATCTATCCTCCATTCCACCACGATTGCACATTCATGGCATCATGTTGGTTGTTGACATCTGCGATAGGTTGAACGTTTACCTCAGCGAACTTGGAGAACGAACGCCTCCCATTGCAGCTGAAGAAATTGACCTCCCCAGGCAAACCAGAGTAGTTCTGGCTCAATTATGTTCCGGCAAATGCAGCCGCCTCAACTCCTACAGAGCAAGGATTGATGCCGACGTGCAAGATGTATATCCCAAATGTAACCAGGCACCTCACGATACACGTCACCAGTTTAGCTGCCCAGCCAGACCCACTCGACTCAGACCCAGATCCCTGTGGACGCACTCCATCTAAGTCGAAGAGTTCCTGGGTCTTGACACTCAACAGAATCAAGCAGATGAAAGATATAACACAGCAAACTGCTACAACAACAACAAAATTTGCCAATACCTTTCGGTATAATGCAGTGCATATTCCGATAAGTAAAGATTGTGAAGACCCACAGGCACTTTGCCCAAACCGTTTTTTTTTTCATTTTCATTTATTATTTGTTGGATTTGTACCCCTCTTCTTTAATTTTTACCATGTTGTGATTATCCTTTTAGTGGGAATTGAAGGAAGGGCTAGCGCTAGAAACTTGACTTTATCTAACCATTTTAGGTGCTTACCATACCACGATATAATTAAAAGGTAGCGTCATTAGCACAACACCCAAAATCTACCCCCAACGAAAGTACCTTGCTGTAAATTGAAATGTAAAGGTGGTTTTAGAAATAAACTTTGTTTTACAACTCATTTTCTTCAACATTGTTATTATTATTTTCATCATAATAACAATGTTTTATTGCTTATGTGTTGAATATAGGATCATATAGAACATCTTTTTAAGATTTTAGAGAAAATCGCAGCTGTGTTATCAAGCCGTTGACATGATTTACTGCAAAAACTAGAATAAAAAAAATTGTACTCAGCTGTTCGCATGACCTCACCCAATAAGTGCATCCTATTACCATACTAACTAACTTTAAATCAACTTTACATCTCTTTTAGCCTAAACATTTCAGCATACTCTTTCTCTCGCACATACCAGCCACCTCTCGCACTCCCACCTATGGCTTTGCATTGACACAAATAACGGATGATAAGTAAAAAGCAACAACAATTTGCTGTGTTTCTGCTTCTTCTTCTTTTATTATTGATAATTAATCTGGAATTTTTTTTCGATTCATGTTAATTTCATTAAAATTAAATCAGCAGTTTGGCCGTAGTATGTACCACAAACTCGCTTTTATAAAACCCACCTACTCCATGGGACCTGTGGTAATAACATTTTTATATTGGTGTGCAGGCTCGCAAAACATATGCAAACAACAAAAATGCAAATACCTCTCACGCCGAAGCCGAGCCTGACTGAACTGACTCACCTACATTCCAAGTAGGGCCACGCACATCAAACCCCTATGACAACCTCACCTTAATAGGTTTACTCTTTCACTAGCAACATTTGTTTCTCTTACTCCCTCCACTAATACTCACACCTATGGCTCGCACTCGCACCCATTACGAATGCTTTAGAAAAAACCAACAACAATTTGATGTGTTCATGCTTCTTCTTCTCTAATTGAAAATTAATTTATCATGAGCCATGAGGCTTTTCTTTAAGAACAATTGATTTACATATATATTCGTCGCTTCTCTGGCAAAATATCTTTCGATTGATGCCAATTTCATTAAAATCCATTCAGCCGTTTGCCCGTAATATGTACCACAAAATCGCATTTATGAAACCCTTGTTCATCTATTAATATGTATTAGTTTGGTAAATTTCTGTTGTGCCCAACAGTTACAACAACATCGTTCGCACACGTTAGCGGTGAGCACTCTCGCTATGTCAAAGCATTGTTTCTTCTTCTTTGTTCAGTTCGCGTGTTACTTCTTTTCGGTACGGTTGTGCTGGTAGTTGCTCCTGTTCAATTAAATATTAATAATAGAAGATGGCTCAAAACTGTTGCAATTTTGTGTTAAAACTAGTGCTTACTTAGTGTTTAATTGAAATCCAGTAAAAAAAAGCTGAAAAGAAACTGAACTTTAAGAGAAAATTGCATAAAAAGTGTCAACAATGGTTTTCTCTTTGGTTTTTTCGTCGTTGTTTTGCTTATTTTTTCGCGGTGAATAAAAAAGCTCGTGGTGAGATTTTTGCTTTGAGTCTTTAAGTCGTATGGTGAGAAAAGGAGCGATGAAAGAAACAGCGCAACATAGTATTTTCGGTAAATGGTTGGTGAAAACCCGATAATTGATCGACAACAATGTTCGCAAGTGTATAACGAAATAAATCGTTCGATATAAACAAATGTAAATAAAAACAATACGAGTATAAATTGAAATGGCATAGAGAACTTTTTCAATACTCAGGTAAGTAACAGCCCCATGGAATACAAAACGTATAGTGAATTCAGAACTTATAAAAACAGTTATTATTATCTGTGGTAGACGATGACATAGGGTTGGTTTTCTTTTATAATCCTAACACATTTATTTCCAGCAAAATTAGGACTGTCGTTAATTTGTTGGTATGAAACGAAAAGAAAAGTCAAGCGCCGAATAACATTTTGTTGTTTTTATATTCAACGTTAACAAAATTTAATATTTTGCCCCTATCGGTGTACAGTGGTACTATCTCCAACTGATATATTTGTGAGCTCATAAAGAAAACGAAAGTGTCCAAACTAAATTGGGTTTGTGGCAGCGCCTTTAACATAGTGGTATTTTTTCTTATAATAGGATTTTGGAAACTGATTTACTTTATACAGTACATTGTTTACAATGTACTGTATAGTACAATACACAATAGAGAACTGCACGAGAGCCTATATTATGCACTCAACTGCCATTTATGCCATAGTATGTAAAACTAAATAATACATACATAGTTATAAGATATTAGAAATACTCTGCCTCATGTGCTACCAATTGAAATTACTTATTTTTTAAAAATATTTGTATACCCACCACCAAACAATAGGCGGTCAACCTAGTCATTCCATTTGTAACACTTAAATATATTGATTTGCGACCCCATAAAGTATATATATTCTTGATGGTCTTGACATTCTGAGTAGATCTAGTCACGCCCGTCCGTCTGATAGCAGTGGAACGCGAAAAGCAAGCCACTTGAAGTAGTTCTTATTGATGCAGGTCGTTGGGAATTGTAAATATGCGATATCAGTTCAAATTTGGATATGGCTCCCATATAAATCTAATTTCATCATTCTGTTTGTATCTCCTCGAAATATACATCTAAGACCCAATAAAGTATATATATTCTTGATCGACATGACATTCAAGTCGAGCTGGCCATGTACGTCCGTCTGCCTGTCTGTCGAAAGCACTCTAACTTTTGAAGGAGTAAAGCTAGCCGCTGGAAATTTAGCAGAAATACTTATTAGTGTAGGTCGGTTTTAATTGTAAATGGGCCATATCGGTTCATGTTTTCATATAGCTGCCATATAAACCGATTTTGGTTCTTACCTTCTTGAGCCACTAGAGGGCGCAATTCCGATCCAATTATCCGATTTGGCTGGAACTTTGCATGAGGTGTTTTGTTATGATTTATAACAACTGTGCTAAGTATGGTTCAAATCGGCCCATAACCTCATATAGCTGCCATATAAATCGATCTTGTTTCTTGACTTCTTGAGCCACTAGAGGGCGCAATTCTCCTCCGACTTGGCTGAAATTTTGCATGACGTGTTTCGTTATGACTTCCAACAACTGTGCCAAGAATGGTTCAAATCGGTTCATAACCTGATATAGCTGTCACATAAACCGATCTGGGATCTTGACTTCTTGATCCTCTAGAGGGCGTAATTATTATCCAATTTGGCTGAAAGTTTGTTGAACGTCTTCTCCCATGACCTTCAACATACGTGTTAAATATGGTCTGAATGGGTGTATTGCCTGATACAGCTCCCATATAAACCGATCTCCCTATTTTACTTCGTTAGCCCCTTAAGGGCGCAATTCTTATTCGAATTGGATGAAATTTTAAGCAACGACTTCTACTATGGTCTCCAACATTCAGTTCAATTATGGTCCGAATCGGACCATAACTTAATATAGCTCCAATACCATAACAGTTCTTTTATCCTTTGTTTGCCTAAAAAGTGATACCGGGAAAAGAACTCTACAAATTCAATCCATGATGGAGGGTATATAAGATTCGGCCCGGCCGAACTTAGCACGCTTTTACTTGTTAATAATTTTTTTTAAATAAAACAATAATGGGTCTGGATATTAACGAAATCACTTATTTCTTTGAAAGTACATTCTATGCCGTTATGTATGGCACTCACAGAAGTCCAGACGCTGAACCTAATTTTCGACGGCTTTATGCATAAATCGGCCGTCACTGACTTGTTGGCATAGACCATAAACTTGACGTAGCCCCACAGGAAATAATCTAAAGGCATCAAATCGCACAACCGAGGAGGCCAATCGACTGGACATTTCGTGAGATAAGACGTTCTCCAAATGTGGTGTCCAATAAATTGATTGTAACATTCGCTGTGTGGTTTGTGGCGCCGTTCTGTTGGAACCACATGTCCTCCAAGTCCATATCATCCAATTAGAGTCAAAAATAGTGTGTTATCATTGGTTGGTAGCGATTCCCATTCACAGTAACGTGTCGGTCTTGATCACCACGGAAGCAGTACGGCCCAATGACGCCGCCGTCCCATGAACCGAACCAAACCACAGGTTTTTCGGGATGCAATGATGACTCATGGAGTACGTGTGGCTTGCAGCCTGACTAATAACAGATTTTTTGCTTATTGATGAAGCCGTTTAGCCAGAAATGATTCTCATCGTAGCCCTCTTAACTTTAAGGCCACTGACTCCGAATTTCGTCAGCAAATTTTAATAATTTCGACTCATTGTTGGCTGGCGTAAATTTTCATCATGAAATGGCAAACCTTACTGAAGAGAAATGTGGCAAAAAAGCGGCAAAAATAAGGCGTCGTTTGATGTCCCTATCGATCTGTTTTTGTAGCGTCCCTTTTAATGACCATCTTTTGTCTTAACTATTGCTCTGAGTCAGTCAGAAAGCGAGCGAAAGCTACACGAAATAATGGGACTTAATTCATAACCCCATTAAAAATTTTAAAATTTTACTGAAAATCCATTAAAAATCGAAATTTCACTTGGAAAACTTAAAATGGCTGTATCTCCTTAACTATGCGCCCTAGTGGGAAATGGGCCTTAATTCGTGACCTCATAAAAAATTTTAAAATTTCACCGAATCCCATTAAAAATCGAAATTTCACTTGGAAAACGTAAAATGGCTGTATCTCCTTAACTATGCGCCCTAGTGGGCCTTAATTCGTGACCCCACAAAAAATTTTAAAATTTCACCGAATCCCATTAAAAATCGAAATTTCACTTGGAAAACTTAAAATGGCTGTATCTCCTAAACTATGCGTCCTAAAGGGAAATGGGCCTTAATTCGTGACCCCATAAAAAATTTTAAAATTTCACCGAATCCCATTAAAAATCGAAATTTCACTTGGAAAACGTAAAATGGCTGTATCTCCTTAACGATGCGCCCTAGTGGGCCTTAATTCGTGACCCCATAAAAAATTTTAAAATTTCACCGAATCCCATTAAAAATCGAAATTTCACTTGGAAAACTTAAAATGGCTGTATCTCCTAAACTATGCGTCCTAAAGGGAAATGGGCCTTAATTCGTGACCCCATTAAAAATTTAAAAATTCCACCGAAATCCCATTAAAAACCGAAATTTCACTTGGAAAACTTAAAATGACTGTATCTCCTAAACTATGCGTCCTAGAGGGAAATGGGCCTTAATTCGTGACACCATTAAAAATTTTAAAATTTCACCGAAATCCCATTAAAAATCGAAATTTCACTTGGAAAACTTAAAATGGCTGTATCTCCTAAACTATGCGTCCTAGAGGGAAATGGGCCTTAATTCGTGACCCCATTAAAAATTTTAAAATTTCACCGAAATCCCATTAAAAATCGAAATTTTACTTGGAAAACCTAAAATGGCTGTATCTCCTAAACTATGCGTCCTAGAGGGAAATGAGCCTTAGTTCGTGACCCCATTAAAAATTTTAAAATTTTACCGAAATCCCATTAAAAATCTAAATTTCACTTGCAAAACTTTAAATGGCTGTATCTCCTAAACCAAGCGTCCTAGAGGAAAATGGGCCTTAATTCGTGACCCCATTAAAAATGTTAAAAATTTATTTAAAATCCATTAAAAATCGAAATTTCACTTGGAAAACTAAAAAATTATGCGTCCTAGAGAGAAATGGGCCTTAATTCGTGACCCCATTAAAAATGTTAAAAATTTATATAAAATCCATTAAAAATCGAAATTTCACTTGGAAAACTTAAAATGGCTGTATCTCCTAAACTATGCGTCCTAGAGAGAAATGGGCCTTAATTCGTGACCCCATTAAAAATTTTAAAATTTTGCTTAAAATCCATTAAAAATCTAAATTTCACTTGGAAAACTTAAAATGGCTGTATCTCCTAAACTATGCGCCCTAGAGGGAAATAGGCCCTAATTCGTGACCCCATTAAAAATGTTAAAAATTTACTTCAAATCCATTAAAAATCGAAATTTCACTTGGAAAACTTAAAATGGCTGTATCTCCTAAACTATGCGCCCTAGAGGGAAATGGGCCTTAATTCGTGACCCCATTAAAAATTTTAAAATTTCACCGAAATCCCATTAAATATCGAAATTTCACTTGGAAAACTTAAAATGGCTGTATCTCCTAAACTATGCGTCCTAGAGGGAAATGGGCCTTAATTCGTAACCCCATTAAAAATTTTAAAATTTCACTGAAATCCCATTAAAAATCGAAATTTCACTTGGAAAACTTAAAATGGCTGTATCTCCTAAACTATGCGTACTAGAGGGAAATGGGCCTTAATTCGTGATCCCATTAAAATTTTAAAAATTTCATCGAAATCCCATTACAAATCAAAATTTTACTTGCAAAACTTTAAATGGCTGTATCTCCTAAACCAAGCGTCCTAGAGGAAAATGGGCCTTAATTCGTGACCCCATTAAAAATGTTAAAAATTTACTTAAAATCCATTAAAACTCGAAATTTCACTTGGAAAACTTAAAATGGCTGTATCTCCTAAACTATGCGTCCTTGAGAGAAATGGGCCTTAATTCGTGACCCCATTAAAAATGTTAAAAATTTACTTAAAATCCATTAAAAATCGAAATTTCACTTGGAAAACTTAAAATGGCTGTATCTCCTAAACTATGCGTCCTAGAGAGAAATGGGCCTTAACTCGTGACCCCATTAAAAATTTTAAAATTTTGCTTAAAATCCATTAAAAATCGAAATTTCACTTGGAAAACTTAAAATGGCTGTATCTCCTTAACTATGCGCCCTAGTGGGCCTTAATTCGTGACCCCATAAAAAATTTTAAAATTTCACCGAATCCCATTAAAAATCGAAATTTCACTTGGAAAACTTAAAATGGCTGTATCTCCTAAACTATGCGTCCTAAAGGGAAATGGGCCTTAATTCGTGACCCCATTAAAAATTTAAAAATTCCACCGAAATCCCATTAAAAACCGAAATTTCACTTGGAAAACTTAAAATGACTGTATCTCCTAAACTATGCGTCCTAGAGGGAAATGGGCCTTAATTCGTGACACCATTAAAAATTTTAAAATTTCACCGAAATCCCATTAAAAATCGAAATTTCACTTGGAAAACTTAAAATGGCTGTATCTCCTAAACTATGCGTCCTAGAGGGAAATGGGCCTTAATTCGTGACCCCATTAAAAATTTTAAAATTTCACCGAAATCCCATTAAAAATCGAAATTTTACTTGGAAAACTTAAAATGGCTGTATCTCCTAAACTATGCGTCCTAGAGAGGAATGGGCCTTAATTCGTGACCCCATTAAAAATTTAAAATTTTGCTTAAAATCCATTAAAAATCGAAGTTTCACTTGGAAAACTTAAAATGGCTGTATCTCCTAAACTATGCGTCCTAGAGGGAAATGGGCCTTAATTCGTGACCCCATTAAAAATTTTAAAATTTCACCAAAATCCCATTAAAAATGGAAATTTTACTTGGAAAACTTAAAATGGCTGTATCTCCTAAACTATGCGTCCTAGAGGGAAATGGGCCTTAATTCGCGACCTCATTAAAAATTTTAAAATTTTACCAAAATCCCATTAAAAATGGAAATTTTACTTGGAAAACTTAAAATGGCTGTATCTCCTAAACTATGCGTCCTAGAGGGAAATGGGCCTTAATTCGCGACCTCATTAAAAATTTTAAAATTTTACCAAAATCCCATTAAAAATGGAAATTTTACTTGGAAAACTTAAAATGGCTGTATCTCCTAAACTATGCGACCTCGAGGGAAATGGGCCTTAATTCGTGACCTTATTAAAAATTTAAAAGTCCCACCGAAATCCCATTAAAAATCAAAATTTCACTTGGAAAACTTAAAATGGATGTATCTCCTAAACTATGCGTCGTAGAGGGAAATGGGCCTTAATTCGTGACCCCGTTAAAAATTTTAAACTTTACTTAAAATCCATTAAAAATCGAAATTTCACTTGGAAAACTTAAATGGCTGTATCTCCTAAACTATGCGTCCTAAAGGGAAATGGGCCTTAATTCGTGACCCCATTAAACATTTAAAAATTTCACCGAAATCCCATTAAAAATCGAAATTTCACTTGGAAAACTTAAAATGGCTGTATCTCCTAAACTATGCGACCTCGAGGGAAATGGGCCTTAATTCGTGACCTTATTAAAAATTTAAAAGTCCCACCGAAATCCCATTAAAAATCAAAATTTCACTTGGAAAACTTAATTACAAATTTTAAAATTTCACCGAAATCCCATTTAAAATCGAAATTTCATTTGGAAAACTTAAAATGGCTGTATCTCCTAAACTATGCGTCCTAGAGGGAAATGGGCCTTAATTCGTGACCCCGTTAAAAATTTTTAAACTTTACTTAAAATCCATTAAAAATCGAAATTTCACTTGGAAATCTTAAAATGGCTGTATCTCCTAAACTATGCGTCCTAGAGGGAAATGGGCCTTAATTCGTGACCTCATTAAAAATTTTAAAATTTCACCGAAATCCCATTAAAAATCGAAATTTTACTTGGAAAACTTAAAATGGCTGTATCTCCTAAACTATGCGTCCTAGAGGGAAATGGGCCTTAATTCGTGACCCCATTAAAAATTTAAAAATTTCACCGAAATCCCATTAAAAATCGAAATTTCACTTGGAAAACTTAATTACAAATTTTAAAATTTCACCGAAATCCCATTTAAAATCGAAATTTCATTTGGAAAACTTAAAATGGCTGTATCTCCTAAACTATGCGTCCTAGAGGGAAATGGGCCTTAATTCGCGACCCTATTAAAAATTCAAAAATTTCACCGAAATCCCATTTAAAATAAAAATTTCACTTGGAAAACTTAAAATGGCTGTATCTCCTAAACTATGCTTCCTAGAGGGAAATGGGCCTTAATTCGTGACCCCATTAAACATTTTAAAATTTCACCAAAATCCCATTAAAAATCGAAATTTCACTTAGAAAACTTAAAATGGCTGTATCTCCTAAACTATGCGTCCTAGAGGGAAATGGGCCTTAATTCGTGACCCCATTAAAAATTTTAAAATTTCACCGAAATCCCATTAAAAATCGAAATTTTACTTGGAAAACTTAAAATGGCTGTATCTCCTAAACTATGCGTCCTAGAGGGAAATGGGCCTTAATTCGTGACCTCATTAAAAATTTTAAAATTTCACCGAAATCCCATTAAAAATCGAAATTTCACTTGGAAAACTTAAAATGGCTGTATCTCCTAAACTATGCGTCCTAGAGGGAAATGGGCCTTAATTCGTGACCCCATTAAAAATTTCACCGAAATCCCATTAAAAATCGAAATTTCACTTGGAAAACTTAATTACAAATTTTAAAATTTCACCGAAATCCCATTTAAAATCGAAATTTCATTTGGAAAACTTAAAATGGCTGTATCTCCTAAACTATGCGTCCTAGAGGGAAATGGGCCTTAATTCGCGACCCTATTAAAAATTCAAAAATTTCACCGAAATCCCATTAAAAATAAAAATTTCACTTGGAAAACTTAAAATGGCTGTATCTCCTAAACTATGCTTCCTAGAGGGAAATGGGCCTTAATTCGTGACCCCATTAAACATTTTAAAATTTCACCAAAATCCCATTAAAAATCGAAATTCACTTGGAAAACTTAAAATGGCTGTATCTCCTAAACTATGCGTCCTAGAGGGAAATGGGCCTTAATTCGTGACCCCATTAAAAATTTGACCTAAAATCCATTAAAAATCGAAATTGCACTTGGAAAACTTAAAATGGCTGTATCTCCTAAACTATGCGTCCTAGAGGGAAATGGGCCTTAATTCGTAACCCCATTAAAAATTTTAAAATTTCACCAAGATCCCATTAAAAATCGAAATTCATTTGGAAAACTTAAAATGGCTGTATCTCCTAAACTATGCGTCCTAGAGGGAAATGGGCCTTAATTCGTGACCATATTAAAATTTTAAAAATTTCACCGAAATCCCATTAAAAATCGAAATTTCACTTGGAAAACTTAATTACAAATTTTAAAATTTCACCGAAATCCCATTTAAAATCGAAATTTCATTTGGAAAACTTAAAATGGCTGTATCTCCTAAACTATGCGCCCTAGAGGGAAATGGGCCTTAATTCGTGACCCCATTTAAAATTTTAAAATTTCACCGAAATCCCATTTAAAATCGAAATTTCACTTGGAAAACTTAAAATGTCTGTATCTCCTAAACTATGCGTCCTAGAGGGAAATCGTAACCCCATTAAAAATTTCACCAAAATCCCATTAAAAATTGAAATTTCACTTGGAAAACTTAAAATGGTTGTATCTCCTAAACTATGCGTCCTAGAGGGAAATGGGCCTTAATTCTTGACCCCATTTAAAATTTTAAAATTTCACCGAAATCCCATTTAAAATCGAAATTTCACTTGGAAAACTTAAAATGTCTGTATCTCCTAAACTATGCGTCCTAGAGGGAAATCTTAACCCCATTAAAAATTTTAAAATTTCACCAAAATCCCATTAAAAATTGAAATTTCACTTGGAAAACTTAAAATGGCTGTATCTCCTAAACTATGCGTCCTAGAGGGAAATGGGCCTTAATTCGTGACCCCATAAAAAATTTTAAAATTTCACCGAAATCCCATTAAAAATCGAAATTCATTTGGAAAACTTAAAATGGCTGTATCTCCTAAACTATGCGTCCTAGAGGGAAATGGGCCTTAATTCGTGACCCCATTAAAAATTTAAAAATTTCACCGAAATCCCATTAAAAATCGAAATTTCATTTTTAAAACTTAAAATGGCTGTATCTCCTAAACTATGCGTCTCAGAGGGAAATGGGCCTTAATTCGCGACCCCATTGAAAATTTTAAAATTTCACCGAAATCCCATTAAAAATCGAAATTTCACATGGAAAACTTAAAATGGCTGTATCTCCTAAACTATGCTTCCTAGAGGGAAATGGGCCTTAATTCGTGACCCCATTAAACATTTTAAAATTTCACCAAAATCCCATTAAAAATCGAAATTCACTTGGAAAACTTAAAATGGCTGTATCTCCTAAACTATGCGTCCTAGAGGGAAATGGGCCTTAATTCGTGACCCCATTAAAAATTTGACCTAAAATCCATTAAAAATCGAAATTGCACTTGGAAAACTTAAAATGGCTGTATCTCCTAAACTATGCGTCCTAGAGGGAAATGGGCCTTAATTCGTAACCCCATTAAAAATTTTAAAATTTCACCAAGATCCCATTAAAAATCGAAATTCATTTGGAAAACTTAAAATGGCTGTATCTCCTAAACTATGCGTCCTAGAGGGAAATGGGCCTTAATTCGTGACCATATTAAAATTTTAAAAATTTCACCGAAATCCCATTAAAAATCGAAATTTCACTTGGAAAACTTAATTACAAATTTTAAAATTTCACCGAAATCCCATTTAAAATCGAAATTTCATTTGGAAAACTTAAAATGGCTGTATCTCCTAAACTATGCGTCCTAGAGGGAAATGGGCCTTAATTCGTGACCCCATTTAAAATTTTAAAATTTCACCGAAATCCCATTTAAAATCGAAATTTCACTTGGAAAACTTAAAATGTCTGTATCTCCTAAACTATGCGTCCTAGAGGGAAATCGTAACCCCATTAAAAATTTCACCAAAATCCCATTAAAAATTGAAATTTCACTTGGAAAACTTAAAATGGTTGTATCTCCTAAACTATGCGTCCTAGAGGGAAATGGGCCTTAATTCTTGACCCCATTTAAAATTTTAAAATTTCACCGAAATCCCATTTAAAATCGAAATTTCACTTGGAAAACTTAAAATGTCTGTATCTCCTAAACTATGCGTCCTAGAGGGAAATCGTAACCCCATTAAAAATTTTAAAATTTCACCAAAATCCCATTAAAAATTGAAATTTCACTTGGAAAACTTAAAATGGCTGTATCTCCTAAACTATGCGTCCTAGAGGGAAATGGGCCTTAATTCGTGACCCCATAAAAAATTTTAAAATTTCACCGAAATCCCATTAAAAATCGAAATTCATTTGGAAAACTTAAAATGGCTGTATCTCCTAAACTATGCGTCCTAGAGGGAAATGGGCCTTAATTCGTGACCCCATTAAAAATTTAAAAATTTCACCGAAATCCCATTAAAAATCGAAATTTCATTTTTAAAACTTAAAATGGCTGTATCTCCTAAACTATGCGTCCTAGAGGGAAATGGGCCTTAATTCGTGACCCCATTGAAAATTTTAAAATTTCACCGAAATCCCATTAAAAATCGAAATTTCACTTGGAAAACTTAAAATGGCTGTATCTCCTAAACTATGCGTCCTAGAGGGAAATGGGCCTTAATTCGTGACCCTATTAAAAATTTAAAAATTTCATCGAAATCCCATTAAAAATCGAAATTTCATTTTTAAAACTTAAAATGGCTGTATCTCCTAAACTATGCGTCCTAGAGGGAAATGGGCCTTAATTCGTGACCCCAATCAAAATTCAAAAATTTCACCGAAATCCCATTAAAAATCGAAATTTCACTTGGAAAACTTAATTAAAAATTTAAAAAAATCACCAAAATCCCTTTTAAAATCGAAATTTCACTTAGAAAACTTAAAATGGCTGTATCTCCTAAACTATGCGTCCTAGAGGGAAATGGGCCTTAATTCGTGACCCCATTAAAAATTCAAAAATTTCACCAAAATCCCATTAAAAATCGAAATTTCACTTGGAAAACTTAAAATGGCTGTATCTCCTAAACTATGCGTCCTAGAGGGAAATGGGCGTAAATTCGTGACCCCATTAAAAATGTTAAAATTTCTGTCTGTATCTCCTAAACAATGCGTCCTAGAGGGAAATCGTAACCCCATTAAAAATTTTAAAATTTCACCAAAATCCCATTAAAAATCGAAATTTCACTTGGAAAACTTAAAATGGCTGTATCTCCTAAACTATACGTCCTAGAGGGAAATGGGCCTTAATTCGTAACCCCATTAAAAATTTTCAATTTTCACCGAAATCCCATTAAAAATCGAAATTCACTTGGAAAACTTAAAAGGGCTGTATCTCCTTAACAATGCGTCCTAGATGGAAATGGGCCTTAATTCGTGACCCCATTAACAATTTTAAAATTTCACCGAAATCCCATTAAAAATCGAAATTCATTTGGAAAACTTAAAATGGCTGTATCTCCTAAACTATGCGTCCTAGAGGGAAATGGGCCTTAATTCGTGACCCCATTTAAAATTTTAAAATTTCACCGAAATCCCATTAAAAATCGAAATTTCACTTGGAAAACTTAAAATGGCTGTATCTCCTAAACTATGCGTCCTAGAGGGAAATGGGCCTTAATTCGTGACGCCATTAAAAATTTTAAAATTTTAATTAAAATCCACTAAAAATCGAAATTTCACTTGGAAAACTTAAAATGGCTGTATCTCCTAAACTATGCGTCCTAGAGGGAAATGGGCCTTAATTCGTGACCCCATTAAAAATTGAAAAATTTCACCGAAATCCCATTAAAATCGAAATTTCACTTGGAAAACATAATTACAAATTTTAAAATTTCACCGAAATCCCATTTAAAATCGAAATTTCATTTGGAAAACTTAAAATGGCTGTATCTCCTAAACTATGCGTCCTAGAGGGAAATGGGCCTTAATTCGTGACCCCGTTAAAAATTTTAAAATTTCACCGAAATCCCATTAAAAATCGAAATTTCACTTGGAAAACTTAATTACAAATTTTAAAATTTCACCGAAATCCCATTTAAAATCGAAATTTCATTTGGAAAACTTAAAATGGCTGTATCTCCTAAACTATGCGTCCTAGAGGGAAATGGGCCTTAATTCGTGACCCCATTAAAAATTTTAAAATTTCACCGAAATCCCATTAAAAATCGAAATTTCACTTGGAAAACTTAATTACAAATTTTAAAATTTCACCGAAATCCCATTTAAAATCGAAATTTCATTTGGAAAACTTAAAATGGCTGTATCTCCTAAACTATGCTTCCTAGAGGGAAATGGGCCTTAATTCGTGACCCCATTAAACATTTTAAAATTTCACCAAAATCCCATTAAAAATCGAAATTTCACTTAGAAAACTTAAAATGGCTGTATCTCCTAAACTATGCGTCCTAGAGGGAAATGGGCCTTAATTCGTGACCCCATTAAAAATTTTAAAATTTCACCGAAATCCCATTAAAAATCGAAATTTTACTTGGAAAACTTAAAATGGCTGTATCTCCTAAACTATGCGTCCTAGAGGGAAATGGGCCTTAATTCGTGACCTCATTAAAAATTTTAAAATTTCACCGAAATCCCATTAAAAATCGAAATTTCACTTGGAAAACTTAAAATGGCTGTATCTCCTAAACTATGCGTCCTAGAGGGAAATGGGCCTTAATTCGTGACCCCATTAAAAATTTCACCGAAATCCCATTAAAAATCGAAATTTCACTTGGAAAACTTAATTACAAATTTTAAAATTTCACCGAAATCCCATTTAAAATCGAAATTTCATTTGGAAAACTTAAAATGGCTGTATCTCCTAAACTATGCGTCCTAGAGGGAAATGGGCCTTAATTCGCGACCCTATTAAAAATTCAAAAATTTCACCGAAATCCCATTAAAAATAAAAATTTCACTTGGAAAACTTAAAATGGCTGTATCTCCTAAACTATGCTTCCTAGAGGGAAATGGGCCTTAATTCGTGACCCCATTAAACATTTTAAAATTTCACCAAAATCCCATTAAAAATCGAAATTCACTTGGAAAACTTAAAATGGCTGTATCTCCTAAACTATGCGTCCTAGAGGGAAATGGGCCTTAATTCGTGACCCCATTAAAAATTTGACCTAAAATCCATTAAAAATCGAAATTGCACTTGGAAAACTTAAAATGGCTGTATCTCCTAAACTATGCGTCCTAGAGGGAAATGGGCCTTAATTCGTAACCCCATTAAAAATTTTAAAATTTCACCAAGATCCCATTAAAAATCGAAATTCATTTGGAAAACTTAAAATGGCTGTATCTCCTAAACTATGCGTCCTAGAGGGAAATGGGCCTTAATTCGTGACCATATTAAAATTTTAAAAATTTCACCGAAATCCCATTAAAAATCGAAATTTCACTTGGAAAACTTAATTACAAATTTTAAAATTTCACCGAAATCCCATTTAAAATCGAAATTTCATTTGGAAAACTTAAAATGGCTGTATCTCCTAAACTATGCGCCCTAGAGGGAAATGGGCCTTAATTCGTGACCCCATTTAAAATTTTAAAATTTCACCGAAATCCCATTTAAAATCGAAATTTCACTTGGAAAACTTAAAATGTCTGTATCTCCTAAACTATGCGTCCTAGAGGGAAATCGTAACCCCATTAAAAATTTCACCAAAATCCCATTAAAAATTGAAATTTCACTTGGAAAACTTAAAATGGTTGTATCTCCTAAACTATGCGTCCTAGAGGGAAATGGGCCTTAATTCTTGACCCCATTTAAAATTTTAAAATTTCACCGAAATCCCATTTAAAATCGAAATTTCACTTGGAAAACTTAAAATGTCTGTATCTCCTAAACTATGCGTCCTAGAGGGAAATCTTAACCCCATTAAAAATTTTAAAATTTCACCAAAATCCCATTAAAAATTGAAATTTCACTTGGAAAACTTAAAATGGCTGTATCTCCTAAACTATGCGTCCTAGAGGGAAATGGGCCTTAATTCGTGACCCCATAAAAAAT
This sequence comes from Stomoxys calcitrans, assembly GCF_963082655.1. Lineage (NCBI taxonomy): Eukaryota > Metazoa > Arthropoda > Insecta > Diptera > Muscidae > Stomoxys > Stomoxys calcitrans. The sequence goes on from NC_081552.1 coordinate 209,672,949, forward strand.
TTTAAAATTTCACCGAAATCCCATTAAAAATCGAAATTCATTTGGAAAACTTAAAATGGCTGTATCTCCTAAACTATGCGTCCTAGAGGGAAATGGGCCTTAATTCGTGACCCCATTACAAATTTAAAAATTTCACCGAAATCCCATTAAAAATCGAAATTTCATTTTTAAAACTTAAAATGGCTGTATCTCCTAAACTATGCGTCCTAGAGGGAAATGGGCCTTAATTCGCGACCCCATTGAAAATTTTAAAATTTCACCGAAATCCCATTAAAAATCGAAATTTCACTTGGAAAACTTAAAATGGCTGTATCTCCTAAACTATGCTTCCTAGAGGGAAATGGGCCTTAATTCGTGACCCCATTAAACATTTTAAAATTTCACCAAAATCCCATTAAAAATCGAAATTCACTTGGAAAACTTAAAATGGCTGTATCTCCTAAACTATGCGTCCTAGAGGGAAATGGGCCTTAATTCGTGACCCCATTAAAAATTTGACCTAAAATCCATTAAAAATCGAAATTGCACTTGGAAAACTTAAAATGGCTGTATCTCCTAAACTATGCGTCCTAGAGGGAAATGGGCCTTAATTCGTAACCCCATTAAAAATTTTAAAATTTCACCAAGATCCCATTAAAAATCGAAATTCATTTGGAAAACTTAAAATGGCTGTATCTCCTAAACTATGCGTCCTAGAGGGAAATGGGCCTTAATTCGTGACCATATTAAAATTTTAAAAATTTCACCGAAATCCCATTAAAATCGAAATTTCACTTGGAAAACTTAATTACAAATTTTAAAATTTCACCGAAATCCCATTTAAAATCGAAATTTCATTTGGAAAACTTAAAATGGCTGTATCTCCTAAACTATGCGTCCTAGAGGGAAATGGGCCTTAATTCGTGACCCCATTTAAAATTTTAAAATTTCACCGAAATCCCATTTAAAATCGAAATTTCACTTGGAAAACTTAAAATGTCTGTATCTCCTAAACTATGCGTCCTAGAGGGAAATCGTAACCCCATTAAAAATTTCACCAAAATCCCATTAAAAATTGAAATTTCACTTGGAAAACTTAAAATGGTTGTATCTCCTAAACTATGCGTCCTAGAGGGAAATGGGCCTTAATTCTTGACCCCATTTAAAATTTTAAAATTTCACCGAAATCCCATTTAAAATCGAAATTTCACTTGGAAAACTTAAAATGTCTGTATCTCCTAAACTATGCGTCCTAGAGGGAAATCGTAACCCCATTAAAAATTTTAAAATTTCACCAAAATCCCATTAAAAATTGAAATTTCACTTGGAAAACTTAAAATGGCTGTATCTCCTAAACTATGCGTCCTAGAGGGAAATGGGCCTTAATTCGTGACCCCATAAAAAATTTTAAAATTTCACCGAAATCCATTAAAAATCGAAATTCATTTGGAAAACTTAAAATGGCTGTATCTCCTAAACTATGCGTCCTAGAGGGAAATGGGCCTTAATTCGTGACCCCATTAAAAATTTAAAAATTTCACCGAAATCCCATTAAAAATCGAAATTTCATTTTTAAAACTTAAAATGGCTGTATCTCCTAAACTATGCGTCCTAGAGGGAAATGGGCCTTAATTCGTGACCCCATTGAAAATTTTAAAATTTCACCGAAATCCCATTAAAAATCGAAATTTCACTTGGAAAACTTAAAATGGCTGTATCTCCTAAACTATGCGTCCTAGAGGGAAATGGGCCTTAATTCGTGACCCTATTAAAAATTTAAAAATTTCATCGAAATCCCATTAAAAATCGAAATTTCATTTTTAAAACTTAAAATGGCTGTATCTCCTAAACT